>NW_006408537.1:20926619-20927398 GCF_000296735.1 Chrysochloris asiatica | reverse complement strand
ACTCTGCATAAGGTTTCTGAAGAGCAGCTAGTGGGTTTGAACCACCAACCTTTGGTTAGCATTCCAGTGCTTATCCTACAGTGCCATGTCAGTTAATATTTGGTAGCAGATGTTAATGAAAGACAAAAAGACAACATACACAAAGTGCTGAGAAAAGTGTCTATATATGTCTACGCAAGAGAAAAATAAACATTACCAAAAGAATGACTTCAGTGGTTTGGGCAACCACTTATCACACAGTGTTGTTGTTCTCCTAATGTATTCCTTCCAGAGTGCCTGTCTTACTGGCCATATAATCAATAAGAGCTCTAGTATAAAAAATGACAATGAAGACTCAGAATCCAATTACTGAGGTTTGTGTATAAGACAAAATAAAGTATGCAGCTTTCCCATATATTAGGATGATTAAGACAGTGATTGTCAGTTGAAAATGAAGACAGTCACTGTAATTCAAAATATTGAAAGCATGAAGATATGCAATTTTGTGGTTTAGAGATTCAGTTTCAGTTGTGTCAACAGGAAGTCATTCAAAACATAGCTCATTCTCTTAGTGTTAATTGAAATGGGACAATACTCAGGTTCCCCTATCTTGAGAAAAAGGAGATTAAAAATAAGCTCCTAAATGACTGATATCTATATTCTTCTTCAAATATGTTCAATAAAAACGTCAAAACGTTTTCTCAAGAACTTCACTTACTGAATATGGGAGAAGAAAATATTTTTATAAATCCTATCTATTTTCATGAAATATGGTGGTGGTGGTTATTTGATGTGGAGTC
>NW_006408537.1:20924377-20925937 GCF_000296735.1 Chrysochloris asiatica | reverse complement strand
CGGAGCGGCTGGTAGTTTCGAACCGCTGACCTTAAGGTTCGCAGCCCGATTTGTAACCACGTTAGGTGCCATAAAATCGGTGCCAACTCATAGTGGCCTTATGCACAACAGAACGAAACACTGCCAGATCCTGTAAATTCACAATCGTTCTTATGCTTAACCCATCATTGCATTGGTTGCCACTGTGCCAATCAATCTAGTTGGGGGTCTTCCTCTTTTTCTCTGACCCTCCACCTTACCAAACAGGATATCCTTCTCCAGTGACTGGTCCCTCCTGACAATATGTCCAAAGTATAAGAGACGAAGTTTGGACATCCTGCCCTCCAAGGAGCACTCTGAATGCACTTCTTCCAACACAGATCTGTTAGCTTTTTGGCAGCCCATGTAAAGATTTACAGCTTCAGAAATCCTATATAGGGTCACTATGAGTATATATCTGCAGTATGAATAAGCTACAAAATGTTTTGGGGTAAATATGAAATATCTATAGTTCTATTTCTTTTTGAGATTTTTCTACTAGAAATAGTTGTCATGAAGTATCTAAAGAGGAGTGAATAAGAAGTGAAAAATAATCAGTGACTACTAACTTAAACAATTGGAGTCCTGGTGTGGCGCTGTGAGCTAATGCGACAGACCGCAAAGTCATTTGAACTGCAAGGTTGGTGGTTTAAGCTCACCAGCCTACTCTTGGAAACCCTCTACAGAGTTGCTATGGGTCGGTATTGACTCTATGGCACTTAACAACTGCAACAATTGAGACAATTAGTATATTGTTACAATGATCTTTCAAGAGTACTGGTCTATTAAAACAATCAAAAAATATAAATCAAGTAAATATAAAATTGCGTTAGAAATAACTTTAAGAAGTCTTGGAAATAACATTAAAGCAAAAGTGATAAACCATTTTTATAATTAAATTTTGAATTACTAATAAGATCTATTGTTGTTGTTGTTGTGAAGTGCTGTTGAGTCGGTTCCAACCAATAATGACTCCATTAGTTTTTATTGAAATCCAATATAGGATTTCCAAGGAGCAGCTGGTGGTGAGCTTTAACCACCAACCTTACAGTTCAAATGATGTTGCAGTCTGTTGCATTAGCCCACAGCACCACACAAGGACTCCAATAAGACCTGTAGCTTTTACTAACTACTAATTAGTATAAATATTACTACTAGAATTTGAATTATTAATAAGATCCATAGAAATATATGTCTACAGAATACACAGATGCAAAAATGCTATCATATGAGAAACTATGCACTTTCAAATTTAGAGCATTTGTATACTTAATTTGGTATAACGCCTATAATACAATGATCAACTTACTATTTTACATAAAAGTACCAATTTTATATAAAATCATATACCATAGTTGTTATTGTTGTTGTTGTCAGGTGCCATAGAGTTGGAACCGACTCATAGCAACCCCATACACAGCCGAACGAAACAATGTCTGACCCTGGGCCAACCTCACTACCGCTGCCACACTTGAGTCCATCAATGATGCCACCTGGCTGATCCATCTCGTTGGGGTCTTCCTCTTTTTCTCTGACCCTCCA
>NW_006408537.1:20891165-20920828 GCF_000296735.1 Chrysochloris asiatica | reverse complement strand
TACTAATTTAAAACTATTCACATATAAAAGTAAACTATTTTATATACTCATGTGATATAATTTGTCTTTTTCTCATTCTGCCCAGATAATTACTTTTTTGTTTCTTTTTCAAAAGTTGAGAAATAAATTTTATTTATCATCTCACTTGAAGTTTTTCTTGTTTGGTTTCTATTTCACTTACTTGCTTTTTAATCTTAACATTTTCTTTCTTTTACATTTATAATTATTCTGTTTCTCTTTTTTTAGCTTATTTCACTGACTGTTTAGTTCCAATTTTCATACTACTAATTAAAGTAATACAGAGATATGATTTTCAAACACATAAACTTATTAAAATATGTTGCTGAATTTTGAAATCTAAATAAAACATTTTAATAATAATATGTAAGCATATGTTGTTGTGATTAAGTGCCTTTAAGTTGTTTCTAACTCATTGTTACTGTTAAGTGCCATTGAGTTGATTCTGACTAATAGAGATCCTGTATAGGGTTTCTGAGGAGCATTTGATGAGCTTGAACCACTTACCTTGTGGTTCAAACCAGCCTTGAGGTAGGTACTGCACCACACCAGGACTCCTTTATGAAATTGGTAGTGGTGGTAGTTAGGTGTTGTAGAGTCAGTTCCAACTCCTAGACCTGATCTTTATGGGAAACACATTTATGGGATCTTTATGGGACCAGAAAGCCTCATCTTTCTCCCATGAAACGGCTGGTAGTTTCAAACTACCAACCCAATTGTAACAACTACACTACCAAGATAGTATAACCTTAATGTTATGACAATACCAGGCATCATATGGAAAATAATATATGTTTATCAAACTTATAAATATAGCTTTATTAAATGAAATAAGAACCTTTCAAGGATCAAAAAAATATGTGAATTGGGAAGCATTAATTAATGCAAACTTCTGTTGTGTTGGTATATTTAAAAACATATATGCGGGAAATTTTTTCCCAATGATGGACCACATTTAGAAAATCTAACAATTCTTATATTGCTATTACTGTTTTTGTGTGACATCTAGTCAGTTGAACTGCCTATCTTTCAGTTATCAGACCAGTGCTCATCCTATATATAGCACCACACCATTAAAACAATCTATATAACGATTAAGGTATGCCTTACTCAAGCCATGGTACTTTCAGTAGTCTCATATGCAAGTGAAAGTTGGATAATGAATAAGGAATACTTACTGATGCATTTGAGTTATGGTATTAGAGAAGAATAGTGAAAGTACCAGGGACTTCCAGAAGAACACATACATTTGATACTGGAAGAAATACAGCCAGAATGCTCCTTGATGGCGAGATTTCATCTCTCATACTTTGGACATAATATTAGGAGGTACCAGTCCCTAGAGAAAGACATTATACTTGGTAGAGTGGAAGGTCACCAAAAAACAAAAGAAAGTGCCCCAACAAAATGGATTGACACAGTGGCATCAGCAATGGGCTCAAGCATAATAATTGTGAGGATGGCCCAGGACTGGACAGTATTTCATTCTGTTGTGCATAAGGTCACTATGAGTCCAAACAGACTTGACAGCACCTAACAACAACAACTAGAAAATAAATATGTGGATTCATTCTAAGATTTAAATTATGAGTCTGTGTTTGGTGAGTCACTGACTTGAAGACTATGGAAATTATAATAAATAATTCACGGAAGATTAAATGTTATATATATATATAAATCACTTAGCATTCTTGACAAAAAGTAAGGTTTCAGTAATTAACAAGTTCTATTATTATGTGTGTTCCTGGGTAGTACAAACAATTAATCACTTGGCCACTAACTGAAAGTTTGGCAGTTTGAATCCAGCCAGTGATGTGTCAAAAGAAAGTCCTGGTTATTTCCTCTCAAAAGATCACAGTTATTGAAAACCCTATGTAGTTCAGTTCTACTTTGAATATCGTTGGTCACCATGACTTGGAATCGACCTAAAGGCAACTATTTTATATTGTCATTATTATTTCATTATTCATAATTATTCTTTGTAATTTTTATTTATATTCTACTTTCTAATTATTATATAATAGTTATTATTTAACCTTAAATATTATTTAGCATTTGAAATTTATGCCAATAAGTTTATGATTATTTCATTTATGCTTAGGTAAAAGATGAAATATTCCTTTGTGTTTTCAATAATGAATTTACCAGCCTAACTTATACAAAAATTACTTGATTCATCAATAATATATATTCATAAATAGGTGGATTTATTTTGCCTTATTTTGATGCTTCTAAATTCACAATTTAATTTTTGTGAATTCAGTAAGTGCAAAACAAGTTTCTCACTTTTACTCAATTGTTTTACATGTGTGCACTTTTGTATAAATTCTGCAATTACTTTAACAAAGTCTTCTAAAAAGTGGAGATAGATGAATGAAAAGAAAAAGGGGAGGAGTAAAAGAGAAGAATAAATTAAGAAGAATACCAAACCAACCTCATTGCCCTCAAGCTGATTCCAACTCGAGAGAAGAAAAAGGAGAAGGAACTGAATAACACTAAAGAGGAAGACAGAGACTAAGAAAAAACACCTTAGAAATATTGCACTAAACCTGTAATTCAGTGATAAATGACATTTGCACATTACTCAGTTTTACCATCCAAAAACATGGTCCGTCTCGCCAATATTTAAATACATTCACTATCTGAATTAACTTGTTGCTGTTGTTAAGTGCCATCGAATCGATTCTGACCCATAGTGACCCTGTATAGGGTTTCCAAGGAGCAGCTGGTGAGTTTGAACCACCGATCTTGCAGTTCAAACAACTTTGCCTCATTAGCCAACAGTGCCACACAGCCAAAAATAAACCCTTTGCTATTAAGTGGTTTCGAACTCATAATGATCTTATAGGCATAATCAGATGACCGCATAGGGTTTCAAAGGCTGTAAATCTTTACAAAAGATGGCTGCCACATCTTTTTCCTACAGAGTAGCTGGAGGACTTGAATTGCTGACCTGTAGGTTAGCTGGAAAGCGTTTAACTACTACCCCTTATACATTAAATACATATATTTTATTTCATTAAGGTAGCATTTAAATATGTCATGGTTTAAATCATTCATTTGAAATGTTGTTATTCTGCTATAGAAGTATTAGGCTATACAACATTTATATAAAATATCTCTCATGTAAACTCAAATTTAACAAAATATTAACTAGTAATCAAATTTTCTATTGTTTGATTATCATTTTGGATGACAGAAGATGTGAAGAAATGGGACAATATATATTAACATTTTTATGTTCGAAAAACTTAAACTCAATCTAATGATAAAGAGTTTGCACTATTTAAAAAAGCAAGAGCAAAAATTAAGGAAAACAGCAATGAGAAAATAAGTCAATTTGGCACTGTAGGATAAGCACTGGCTTGAACTGTAAGGTAGGCGGTTTAAGCTCACCAGCTGTTCCTCAGAAACCCTATACAGAGTCATTATGAGTCAGATGTCTCTCAACAACAACAATGGTGGCACTTTGGATAAGGTATTGGGCTACAAGGTTGTTCAAACCCACCAGCCACTCTACGGGAGAAAGACGAGGAAGCTGCCTGATTCCATACAGATTTACAGTCTAGGAAGCCCGGTTGTTGTGCATAGTAACCAATGCAATCAAGGGCAGTTGACTTGCTTTTTTGTGATTGTTGTAGTGGTGGGTTTTTTTATCCTACCTTCTAGGACCATTGCTGGCATAGTGGTTAAGCACTCTTAACCTTTCTTAACAGAAAGGTAAGTGGACTCTTACCTGGAGATCCTTCCCATAAAGATACCGGATTATGAAACCCTATGATGCAAGTTGGAATCAACAGTACAGCATACAACAACCACCACCACACCTACCACTGATGTCTCCCTCTTACTCTGTTGCCACTTTCCTTGCCCTGTCAGGGCCTGGGAGTTGAATTGGAACTGCAGGAATATGCTGCTGTTTACTGCTGTAAGCAGCTGTCTTGTCCCTTAGGATAACCAAGGAGGAGTAAGACCACCCACTGTAGGAGGTAAAAAGAAAGGACATCAACAGCATAGACTTTATTTTTCCAACACAGAAATGCCTAAGCTATTTAGTTGGAAGGCAAGATTCAAAATAATGCTTATATATTTTAGAAATTATAAGTTTACCGAAAAGATAAATTATAGCATTTGAATATTTCTCCCTTGTTTTCCACTATATGCCATTTATCTAAATCCCACATTGAATACAGCTGACAAATTTATTCAAGGAACTGGACATGCTGCTATTATAATGTCCTGTGGTAGGCTCAGTAATTGGACATTGAATCTAGCTAGAATTCATACTCAGTTACGTTTTGCTAGAGAAAATTTATTCTGGCAAATGGCATGAATTTCCTTAGCTAGAATACTAAAAGGGATGCAGTCCACCTGCATGGACAGCTGTTACTTCATAGATTCTTTGCCAGCAGCGGCTATTTAATAGAGTTGCTCAGGCATTATATTTGTTGTTTTCTTTTTGACCAACAGCAAGATGAGTCAGACCTGAGTTTTAACTTGGACTTGCTTTCTTGCTTCTGAAACTTATTAGCAAACAATACTTGGTCGTGTCATTTTGCTTGGCTCTGTCCAATGTAATCCTTTGATACTTCATGAATTACTTATCTCCCTTTAATAAGGCTTACCATGGAAAATTAACCTCCACTACATTCCTAATTAGTTTTTAATGAATTTTAGCTTCTCTGTTAGGAAAAAAAAATCTATCTAGCTAACTACTAGAAATTCAATCTCTATTACTGAAATACATGACAATCACTACTAGGGGAGAAATGTCCTTGGGATATGTGTCTGCATTTGTGTATGTGTGTGTACTGCCATTCTAAGAAATAACTCAAATACTTAAGAAAGATTTTTCTCTTCAAATTTGATCGGATAAGGAGCTAGAATAATTTGCAACTTTCATTGTTAAACAATGACTTTCATTATTCAAAGGTGAGCATAACATACATTATATAAAGCTTAGTATTGTTGTTATTGCATGCAATTGAGTTGGTTCTGATGCATAGTGACATAGGGTTTCTAAGGCTGTAAATCTTAACTGGAGTAGAAAGCTTCATCTTTCTTCCTTGAAGTGGTTGGTGAATTTGAACAGCTAACTTTATGGATGGCAGCCCACCATGTAGCTGACTATACCATCAGCACTGTTTATACAAAGCTTAGATAATACTGAATTGCTTGCTTCTGTTAATATATTATGCTTTTAATCAAGATAATAGTAGAAAAGAATGGGGCTAACTAGAAATTAGGCAATTAAATGTAATTTCCCATGTTAAGGATACTTTAAGTAGAATGAAACCAAAGCTATAGTATAGTCACCAAAATGAAATAAAAGAATTAATTTCAAATAATCATGGTGTACTTAGATTAATTAACAGAAATATATGCATTTTTCTTAGGCAAGCTTTTATAATATATGATGACGCTAATAATATAGTTCATGCAATTAACATCCATTTTCTTCAACAATAGTCCTTATTTCTAACCCTTCAATTGACCTACTTTGTTTGGTTTTGCTAGAAAGAAAGGATGCTTTTTACATACTGAAATTTTTATTAACTCCAAACAATTCTGTACTTAAGTTGTATTTGAGTTTAGAGAATACACATATTATAGAAATACTTTTTTGGTAATTTTGGGGCACAAAAAAACAAATTTATATGGACTATGTGAGCACCTTTACCAAGTCAGAATGCAAAAGCAGTTTTAAAATCAGGACTCAATGGCCCAAAGTGGCACACGTTAGTACTACATTAAAATTAAAAAGAGGCCAGGATTAAAATTAATGCAAATAGTTGTTACAAAAGGATTTTGAAAAATATACATAATTAATAAAGTGCACACATTTTGCTAAGCAAGATTATGTGAATTATCCTTGGAGAACAAAAAGAAAAAAGTGCACAGAGATAAGGAAAATTTTTGAACAAATACATGTGTATCAATGAAGTCCTGGTATAGCACTGTATGATAAACACTGAATCCCAAAGTCGTTTTGAATCACAAAGATGGAGGTTCAAACTCACCGGCACTCCTCAGAAACCATATTGTTTCTTCTTGTTGTTATGTGCCATCATTCAAACTCATAGCAACCCTGTATAATGTTTCCAAGGAGCGGCTGGGTTGTTATTAGTTGAAATCAAATACAAGGCACTTAAAACAACAACCAAAATTGAGCTTAAAATATTTTATAATACACCGATTATGTTTCATTATTATTATGGACTAAATTTATATGGAAAAATAAATGCTTGCTGCTGGGCAGCTAATTATTTATTATGGCCCTTGTAGCCAAATTTCCTCAATTTGAGATATATTGTAAATCTGAACCACACTAAAAACCTTATACAGGGACACTATGTGTTAGAACTGACTTGACGGACCCAAACAACAACAATAGTTGTGATTTTGGACCCATTTTGAAATTAGTTGCTAAGGAGTAAAGATTGAGGTGGGATGGAAGAGTAAAGGTTACAGTGGAACTAAAGATTAAGGATGTATCCACCTTAGTATACACCATTCATCTTTCAGTTTGCTGCATTATGGCAGCTTGCTGTGATGCTAGAAGCTATGCTCTCAGTATTTTAAATACCAGCAGGGTATACCCGTGGCAGACAGGTTGCATCTACCTTCCAGGCTAAGACACACAAGGAAGAAGGAGAGGCAGATTACTTTTGAGTGTTTAACCACTGAAAACCTTATGAGTAACAGTGGAAAACAGTCAGCACCAAAATATTGAATATTGAAACATGATGATTATCATCATGATATAGTGCATGAATATGAACCTCTCAGGTTGGAAGGCCCTCAAAATATAACTGGGGAGGAGTTGCCACCTAAAAGTAAGAGTTGATTTTTATGATAAGAATGGAATAAAACTTTCAGGACCTCATTTGCTGATAGGGCATAACTCATCTGTGTGAAGATATGGTGGAAAAGCACCATATCATCAGACAAAACAAGGCCAAAGTTAAATTGTGCAACAGACCATCAATTGGTTATATGAAGATAGTCTTATCTCAGGCTGAAGATGAAGAAAGAGATAACAAGTCCATGAGAGCCAAAATATGACCTTGAGTATATCCCACTTAAATACAGAGATCATCTCAAGAACAGATTTGCTGTATTAGATATTAATGACCGAAGACCAGAAGAGTTGTGGGATGACATCAAGAACATTATATAGGAATAAAGTCATTAAGCAGGCACAAAACAAGGGGAACAAAGGGATGTCAAAAGAGACTCTGACTTGCTCTTCAGCATAGAGATTCTAAAGCAAATGGAAGAAATGAGAAAGTAAAAGAACTGAAGAGAAAATATCAAAGGGCAGCTTGAACAAGTCAATTATAATTTAATTATAATTAAATGTGCAAAGATCTGAAGTTAGACAACCAAACACAAGAACATACTCAACATGTCTCAAACTGAAATAACTGAAGAAAATATTTAAGCCTCAACTTGCAATCCTGAAGGATTCTATGGGCAAAATATTGAATGATGGTGAGCGCATCAAAAGAAGATGGCACAAAGTTGGTTGAGATTAATTTAAAAATGAATGAAACACTGTAGTTATCCTCAAGCAGCTTTTAGGCTTAGGAGAAGGCTGAAGAAATAGACATACAAGTAATCTGCTACAACACAAAGCAAAATAACATAAATACCATAAAGCTATAAAAGTACTGCATGAACACAATAGGAGGGACATTTTTATTGTGAATTTACTAATAGTTTACATGGGAGAACATTGGTTTTGTACTCATCCTATCATATTATGTTTCATTGCAATGATTAGAATTCCAAGAGGAACATATATATATTTTTTAACTTTTTATTGTGAATTGAGTTAAGGTTTACAGAACCGATCATCAGTTTTATAGTCTACAAGTCATATACTTTGCTTCATTATATGGTTGCAATCCCCTCCATGCATGAACAGTTAACAGCATTTACCTCTATTCACTCCAGCCACTGTATTCCTCTCTGTGTCTCCCACCACCCCCATCTTTCCTCAGCCAACCTCCCTCCGGTTGTACATTGCCTGGCCTGTCAACAATGTCAACACATGTCTATCCTCTAGCATATGTATCATTTCCACCCCTCTCATTAAAAAAAAAAAGGTACAAAACTAATAACAAAAGACAAAAACAAAACCAAAAAAACCCACACAAGGATATACAATCATTTAAATAACCAAAGGGCACATTCTAGAAGTCAGCCTCCTGGACACCAGCACACAGCCTTTCTCTTTCCGTGACTCTAGAGTCCTCAGCTACTCTATCTCTCCATGCTATCACCTCTGCCTCCATCTCTGGTGTCGCTGTTTCAATGGGTAGAGTACAACTCACACTCCTCTCTCTTGATGGTCTAGGTTCCTCTGTATCTGGAATGCAAGGTTAACTACTCCCCCCTTTTTGTTACATAACTTCTACTTTTACAATTGTGACAATTGCCATTAGGTATGATAACAACTACTCACAATTGAATCAATGAATCCCATCCCCATCTCCTTTCACCAGACCCATTTAGACAAGAGAAAAACTATTCAGTAGGGATTCTGCATTTTCCCACACACTCTGAAACTAAATTCCTTCTTGAAACCTTGTAAACCAGTCACTTCATGCCTTTGTAGTCTCCCCCACCCCCACTCCATTTTAGGTAGTCAATGTCTAAGTTGCTTGTTCCTATCAATCCTGTGTACAAAGTGGATAAGTTTGATCCTTGATGTAGAGTCCTCCTCTCTCGGCTGGTATTTTGAGCTACTACATCCATAAGTATAGACCAAGTTCATCATATTATAACAATTTACATTTGCTTCCTTTATCAAATTTCTGTATCTTCCTCTAGTCGAGTTTTGATCATCAAGCCATTGAAGCTAGGTCATATGGGAACTATTTGCAAGTTTGGGAGTTCTTGTGCATCTCCCCTCACTTCGTATCAGTCGGACGTTTCACTCTCAACTCTAGTCCTCTGTAGCTGGGTCCTTATCCATGGGCTCAGGAATCCCCAAGTCTCACTACATTTTGGACCAACCACCCCTTCCTAGGAGGAACAATTAATCATTCATTTTAAACTGGATACTCTAAAAGTGACTTCAAAGAAAGAGATATTTCAGCAGACTGCATGAGTAGAGAAACACAGGGAAATAACTTTTCGAGCTGGCATGAAAAGAACTAGTGTACAGTGAAATGAAAGTGTGTGATCTGCTGTAACTTAAACATGGGATAAGCCCCTCAAGTTGGAAGGCACTGAAAATCCAACTAGGGAAGAGCTGCCTTCTCAAAGTAGAGTTGACCATGATGACATGAATGGAGTCAAGCTTTCAAGCCTTCATTTTCTGATAGGGGCATAACTCAAAAGGTAAATAAACAGCTGAAAACATCCACCCATTAATAATCAGAACATGGAGTGTAGGAAGAATGTATCTAGGAAAATTGGAAGCTGTCAAAACTGAAATGGAATATATAAAGGTTGATATGCAAGGCATTAGCCAGACGCAATGGACTGGTATTGATAATTTTGAATTGAATAATCATATGGTTTATTAGGCAGGAAACTACAAATTCAAACGAAATGGTGTAATATTCATCATCAAAAAAGAACATCTCAAGAATTATCTTGAAATACAACACTGTCTGTAATATGTTTATATTCATATGCCTTCAAGGAAGACAAATTACTACCACTATTATTCAAATTTATTCACCAACCACTAAAGCAATGATAATGAAATTGAAGAATTCTACAAAATTCTTCAGTCTGAAATTGATCATACATGCATAAAGCTTTGTTGATAATTACTGGTGATTGGGATGCAAAATGGAAGCAAAAAGAAAGGGTCAATAGATGGAAAATATTGCCTAGGTGATAGAAATGATGTTGGAGATCACATGATAAAATTTTGCAAGACAAATGACTTGTTCATTGCAAATGCTTTTTCAAAACAACATAAAAGGCAATTGTATACATGTACCTCAATACACGGAATACACAGGAATAAAACTGACTATATCTGTGGGAGAGTTGGTGGCAAAGCTTTATATCATCAGTCAAAACAAGGCCTGGCGTTGGAAATGGAAAAGACCATCAGTTGCTCATATGAAAATTCAGGCTGGAGCTGAATAAAATTTAAACAAGTCCACAATAGCCAAAATATGGTCTTAAATATATCCCACCTGAATTTACAGACCATCTCATGAACAGATTTGATGCATTAGACCCTAATGATGGAAAATCAGAATAGTTGTGAGATGACATCAAGAACATAATACAGGAAGAAAACAAATGGTTATTTAAAAGACAGGAAAGAAAGAAAAGACATAAATAGATACCAGAAGAGACTCTGAACCTTGCTCTCCAGTGTAGAGATGCTAAAATAAATGGAATAAATGATGAGATAAAGTCAAGTCCTATAAAGAAATGTGCAAAGACCTGGAGTTAGAAAACCAAAAGTTTCTAACTGAAAGAACTGAAGAAGGAAAAAAAAAAAAAAAAGCAAGCCTCAGCATGCAATATTGAAAGCCTCCAACAGTAAAATATCAAAAAGCATAAAAAGAAGTTGGAAGGTATGTACAGAATCAGTACAACAAAATGAAATGGTTGATGTTCATCCAGTTCAAGAGGTAGCGTAAGATCAAGAACTGATGGTATTGAAGGAAAATGTACAACTGCACTGAAGGTATTGGTGAAAAGCAAGGGTCCCAGAATTGGTGGAATGCAAACTTGAATCTTTCAACAAAGTGATACAACACTAGAAGTGCTCACTGATCTATGCCAAGAACATTTTAAGTCAGCTACTTTGCCAACCAATTAGAAGAGATTCATATCTGTGCCCATTCCAAATAGGGGTGACCACCACGGAATGCAGAAATCATTGGATAATATCATTTATATAGCACGTAAGTAAAATTTTGTTGAAGGTAATTCAAAAATGGCTGTAACATCAACAGGGAACTGCCAGAAACTCAAAACAGATTCAGAAGAGGCCTTGGAACTAGGGATATCATTGCTGAGAACAGAAGGGTGAAAGTAGAAAATACCGGAATGAAGGTTTATTGTTGTTGTGTGGCATGGAGTCAGTTCCCACTCATAGTAGTCCCATATAGTACTTTTACAAAGTACTTATGCTACATTGTTACGCCAAGACTCCAGAAAGATGTTTACTTGTATTTTATTGACTATGCAAAGGTTTTTGACTGTGTGGATCATGAAAATTTATAAATAATATGCAAAAAATGGGTATTCCAAAACACCTGATTGTGGTCATGAGCAACCTGTACATAGATTAAGAGGTAGTTGTTCAAGCAGAACAAACGGATATTGAATGTTTTTAAATCAGGAAAGGTGTGTGCCAGGGTTTTACTCTTTCACCATACTTATTCAATGTGTGTACTGATCAAGTAATCCAAGAAACTGGATTATATTAAAAATAACACAGCATGAGAATTGGAGGAAGACTCATTAACAACCTGTGATATGTAGAGAATAAGACCTTGCTTGCTGAAACTGAAAAGGACTTAAAATGCTTACTGAAGACCACAGCCCTCTGTATGAGTTCACCTCAAAGTAAATAAAACAGAAATCTTGACAACTGGATCAATAAATAATATCATGATAAATGGACAAAAAGATTGAAGTTACCAAAGACTTCATTTTGTTTGCATCCAATATCAACACTCACATAAACAACAGTCAAGAAATCCAATGATTTATTGGATTAGGCAAATCTTCTGTAAAAGATCTCTTTAAAGAATTCAAGAGCAAAAAATATTAATCAATTTGGTTAACTGATTAATTAAGGTGTACTTGACCCAAGCCATGATATTTTCAATAGCCTCGTATGCATGTGAAAGGCGGACAATGAATAAGGAAGACAATAGAAGAATTGATGCATTTGTGTTATGGTATTAAAGAATATTGAAAGTATGGGTGAATGCTAGAAGAAGAAACAGATCTATGTTGGAAGAAGTACAGCTAGAATGCTCCTTAGAACCAAGGATGGTTAGACTTCATCACCCATACTTCAGACAGATTGTCAGGAGGGACCAGTCCCTGGCGGACATTATGCCTGGTAAATGGAGGGTCAGCAAAAAAGTAGAAGACCCCAGCGAGTGGACTGGCACAGTGGCAACAGTGATGGGTTTAAATGTTAACATTTGTGAGAATGGCACAGTATTGGGAAGTGATTGTTCTGTAATACATAGGGTTGTTATTAACCAGAATCGACTGGATAGCACCTAGAAGCAATTCTAAATTTGCTTAAGTATTATTGTTATCTCTAATCTTAATAACAAAGAAGTAGTAACATCCATTAAACAGATAAATACTGAGTGTTGAAAAATTAAAAAGCTCCTCTTTGGTCACATACTATCTGAGACTTCAAAGGCCATGTATTATTAGACTTTCACCAAAGCTGTTGTCATTGTTATTGTTAAGTGCTGTCAAGTTGATTCCGACCCCTAGCTACCCTGTATAGGGTTTCCAAGGAGCAGCTGGTGAGCTTGAACCACTGAGCTTGCAGTTCAAATGGCTTTGCAGTCTGATGCAGGTGCTTCCTCCTAATTGGTGTTGTTGTTAAGTGCCGTCAAGTTAGTTCTGACTTACAGCGAGCCTGTGTAGGGTTTCCAAGGAACAGATGGTGGGTTTGAACTGGTGACCTTGTGTTTCACAGCCCAGTGCTGATCTTACAGTGCCACATTCCACAATGAAGATTCAGTGAAGAGTTTATGATCAAAGCTTAAAGTCAAGTCAACTAGAACAAGCACTGAACTCAACAATTTTTGAGGTCATTAATGAAACTACAAAGCAATTTCCTTAAGTGGTCACCATGGAATTTAAAGAGTAAAGGAATAAAACACTAATAGTGAGGCAGAAGAAATGGTGAAGGTCATGAGCTTCCAGTAATTTCTAGGAAGGCAACAAGAGCTAGGATGGTGATTTGAAGGCTGAAAAGCAAGACTAGAGGGAGGTTTTTCTTTTTTCTTGTTTTGCTTATTAGAATAGGGAAGACTCAAGTTTCTCTAGGGTTTACAGATAAAAGAGTTTGTAAAAAGTGGGAAGGAAACTTGAGGATATGTGGGGAAGTCAAGGGACACAGTATTGAAGAAATGAAACTTGTGGGATTAAAAACACTGGCAAATGAATTAGGTAATATTATAGATTCAAAGGCTAAAGACATTTTATTTAAAAATCAATAGTGGAGAATTACATGTACAAATTAACTCAACCAATCAATGGGGTGGACAAAACAGAATTGTCAAAATTCAGCAACTGATCATAGATTCAGTATATTTAAAACACACCAACAAACAAGTATCAGTATGCAAAATTAAACTAAATCAACCTTTTTTCTACGTATAGACAGATGGAGAGTCTGTACAGAGTCAAGGGACTATGGTGTCAACTACTAACAAAACACGGCAATTAGAAATTCAGGAGGGACAGTAGGACAAGAAGCCCTAGGGACTTAACGGTTACAAACTTAGCGGTAACCAAAAGTTTGGTGGTGTCACTCTCCCAGTGACTTCACAAGAGAAAGACCTGGTGATCTGTTTCTTAAAAAATACAGACCAAAAAATAAAATAAAATAAACCACCTATAGGGCAGTTCTACTCTCTCCCTTTGGGCTGCTTTGAGTCCAAATCAGCCCAACAGCACTAACAACAACGCTCACATATCTGGGCCACTGAAGAATCACAGCCTTTCAATTCGGGCCAGAGTCTGAGTCAAAAAAGATCAGGCTCTCAAATGGATCTGGGCATTTCTAATACACAGTAGAAAGAGAGGGAGGAAAATACAGAAATTTGTAACCAAACTGAAGAGAGGTTGAAGTAATTTTGAACAAATGGTTTCTAACTTCACAGAGAAACAGGACTCTGGAGTGTAGAGAAGAGACTATGAAGATATGAGAAGAGCCAAATGAGAGGTAACAGCCATTTTGAAGGAAATGAAGGAGAGCCTGCTATAGATACGAGAAATGGAGCAGCAACCGCAATGAGATCTTAGCTAAATACTCCATAATGCTTCACAAATGGAAGGCACATGTGATTAAATGTCCATTATCACCCCTTGAGAAACACCATACCCCCAAAATTTTAATCATTCTGTGAATGTAAAAATGTGTTGTGTGCAGAAGCAGTATATCTGCAACTATTAGAATACCGAGAGGTTTGGAATGAAACATTCTCTGTTCCTTGAGGCAACTTCCTCCATCATTAGAGGCCAAATGATAAACAAAACAACCCCGAGCTCCCATCTGGTCTCTTTGTAGCACAGTAAGCCTTGTGTGCTTGTGCGGTACTCAATATGGCCTGCAGTAGAGCAAGCACCTGCACTAGAGGAAAATAATCCATTGTCATTCATCTCAAAAGGGTTTCAAAATCAAGGAACCTGAGGTTTTATTTGCTAATCGGTGTTTGTATTTTGGCAATCACTTTCTTCTACAACCTAGCTTTCTATATTGCCTCTGTGCACACAATTCCCCTTGGATTTAAAGTGCTCTGTGTATGGGAAGGGAAGTACTGTATGTGCTTGAAATATTATCTCATTAAATTGTTTTAGTTCTTAACTCTCATACCCATGGGGTAGATAGGAAGGAAGCAGTGTTATTCAATTATAAAGTAACTTTCTCCTTAACCAAATGCTTTAAATTAAACCACGGCAATTTTTTCATTGGTGGCATTTAAATGGAAGTTATATACAGCCTCTCCTGGGGCATTAGTAAGTACTCTGTCCTCTACCCTTAATTTGACCTGAAGACAGTTCCCAGAGCTGAGTTAGACAGCAAGTGAAAGAAGCGGAAACATGCCCATTAATCGAAACTCTAGAGTTAGAGAACACATACATCAATGTTTCCTAAAAGCTCTTTCTAACAGGGCCTTGGAAAAGGCAGAAGGATTTTAACTTTATCTGAGAATTATCCTCCTTAAAGAAGTATGTTTTTAGGTAAAAAAAAAAAAAAAAAAGGAGGGGGGGATGGATTACAGTGTTAGGCCAAACAAATGGACCATGACTACATCAGAATAGTGACACAAACAGCAAAATGCCAATTATCAGAAAATGGGAAAATTTTTGACACAGTGTTATAAAACACCCTGAGTAAAATTCTTGTGAAAAAATATTTCCCTTGTGTCTGAGACCTCTCTACTTCCTGTGAACCATGGCATTAGTTCCAGCTCTTCTTTCTTCTATCATGAAATGTTTTGGATCTTTCCCTCAGCGGTTTCTTCCCTCCTACCTTCAAGTACTGAATGTTCTATTTCCCTGCACTGATCTTTGACTTCCTGCAAACCCCCAACATCTTTTTTCATCTTGTATTGATCTCCTCCCACAGAGCCACTGTTCTTAACTGACCTTTATTTGTCTCAGGACCACATCAACCTCATTCACAGCAGGTGGCCTTACCTCCTAATTCTACAAGAAAAATCCAGACAGACCATCTAATCTATTTTGAGCTCATTCTTAGAGTTTTCCCCTAGGTTAGTCACTGTTCCTATCAACTCTTGTCTTTTGCTCTAATGTCACAAAAGGAGTCCTGGTATGGTATTGTAGGATAAGCACTGGACTGGTAACCACTAGGTCAGAGGTTCACACCAGATGCTCCTTGGAGATCCTATACAGGGTCATTGTGAGTTGGAACTGATTTGACTGCGCTTAGGAGAACAACAATGACACAAATTAGAGGCAACCCTTCCTTCTCAGTAAGACCAAAACTTCCTGGACACCTGCCCCATACCTATTAATCCTCAGGCATCTGCTCTCTCATTATCGGCAGCAACAGTGGTACTTGGCTGTCTTCTTTGCCTTGCTTCTTCCCTTATATTTTTAAACATAATCACATCAACAAATAACTTGGGGAAAAATAAATCCTCTATCCTTCATATTTATCTCAGTCCTACTCTGATTAATGCCTTTGGCTAGTTTCTGTTTTCATATCTTTGTGTCAAATACAGTTGTGTTTATACATATGATCAACCACAAACACACACAAACAGATATGCAGTCCATATTCTCAGGATTCTCTTTCCATTTGATATTACTATATTCTGTCTACTTTTTAGCTAACACCTTCAATTCTTTGTCTGCTTGGCTGATATTTCTTGCTCATGACATTACCCCAGGTCTCCTTTCTCACCTACTCACATCTGTGTCATAGAAGAATATTGCTCAAAGCTTAATCCTCAATTCTTTTCTCTTCTTTCTTTGATTTCTCACAGAGAACACTCATGTTCTTATTGTCAGTTTCTTGAATGGTGGTTTTTCAAATTCCCTTTGAATGCTTATCCTTTACACACAACTTACACATATAAGTACTTTTGTTAAATAAAGACAGTCTCTTCTATATTTATTTAGCTTATAAATTATTTTAATTCAGGAACCATATTTTCTATTTTACATACTTTGGATCCCCCAATTCTCCTCAAATATTACCTTGCAGACGTGAACATTCAATAAAAATGTAATGAACGCCTATCAGGTACTATGATAAATGCTGGGAAAAAGAGAAATCAAGTAAGATACAGTGCATGCATCCAGAATCCACTAGCATAGATGGAAACAATCAAAGTACCAAGCTGTTTATGGTATACGGGATATAATATGCACGACATGTTATGAGAGCAAACAAGAGAGGATGGACTCGCTTCCAACTTCTTAGTTCTCTTTTACACTTGAAGACTTCACTTATATTCCTTCCCTCTATGCCTTCTTGGTCTCTAATATTCACCCCACTCTATCCACTTAAGGGGAGTCCTGGTGGCACCATAGGATAAGCACTCGACCTGAAGGTCAACTTGAACCACAAGGTTGGTGGTTCAAATTCACTAGTTGCTCCTTGAAAACCTTATACATGGTCACTAATAGTCGGAACTTGACAACAAATTATAGGTTATGAAAATTAAGCTTTTGTCAGTCTCTGAACACTTTACTATACTGCCAATTAGTCCTCTGGTTAAAATCATTTGCTCTCAAGTTGACTCTGACTCATGACAGCCTATGTGTATGAAAGTAGAACTATGTGCCATTGGGTTTTCAATGGATGCTTTTTTCCAAGGAATTTCTAGACCTTTCTTTTGAGGTAACTCTTGATGGATTTTAATTGCCAACCTTTGATTGGCAGCTGAGCACTTTAAATGAGTTGCTGTTGTTGATAAATGCTGTCAAGTCGGTTCTGAAGGGCTTCCCAGGTGAGTTTAAACCGCCGTTCTTGAGGTTCAAACCAACCTTGCAGTCCAATGTATTACCCCACAGACTGTAATTGTTGTTGTTAAGTGCCATTGACTCAGATCTGACGCATAGCAACCCTGCATAGATAGGACTGTATAATAGACAGGAAATAACACTGTATATCCTGCCTAGCTCATGATTAATATGAGACTCAAACATGCATTTCACTTGAAAGCACCTACTATAATGTTTATTCTTAGTTTTAATCTCTGATTTTTGCCTATCCTCTTGCTTCCTCACTATGCCAGTGACACAAGCCGCAATGTAATACTATGCTTTTCCCCTAGGGTCCTGCTCTTTTAAACTCACACATGATCTGGACTACTTTACTTTTCCAGTTGTTATCTCAGACAAGTAATATTAGCCTTTCTTGATCTCCAAATCCTTTTTGTTTATAGTGATTTAATTTCTAAAATTACCCTTTAAATGGCCTTATGTTTTCAAAAATGACACCTCTAATTTTCTATCAAACATTTCCAACTCATTATCTTTTCCATGTCCTCAAATCAAATTTGTTATGTTGCCTGAGGGATTTTCGACCCATATCCAACCAATACAAATCCATTCTATTTTTGTCAATATAGTCTCAAAAAACACACAGATCAAGAAATAAGTTTGTTTTGTTTTTCACTTTCTCCTCTACCCCTGCCAATCAGTTATTTTACATCTCTTAATCTTCCCTGTACTTTGTATTCTTATTAATCATATCTCACTATTAAGAAATTCACCTAGACTTTTATAGTTAAGTGGTAACCTTCTGTTTCTACCCTCCAGCCAAATAATAACCTTAACTCATATCTCCCCCAAATAACTGTGTTCACATCACATTTATATTTTATAACATTCTATAGGCATCCTTTATTGTAAAGGTGAATTTCAAATTATTCTGTCTACCTCTCTAATCTGATGTCCTAATACTCCACTGTGTAAATCTGCTGGTGTTGAACAAATGTAGACACCCAGGATAATTAGGTAATTTTCTCACCTCCCCTTCCTACTTTCTCTCCTACTTTTCCTTAACCATCCATCTCAAGTCCAGTTTTGTCCAAAAATGTTCTAATCAACCTCATATGGTGAATCTATGCATAAATTTGGCAATTACTTGGCAGGTGAAAGTTTCATTCTCATTGACATCCTTGTGTGAAACTTCTGTTTCTTTCTAAGGTCTCTATCCTTAGCCTCTATGGTGGTGTTGTTTTCCACACTGACTGGTCTCATTTGTTATGAAATGGTGTCATCCATCCAGATTTATGCTGCCATTATCTTCCACAGGTATTCTGCTTATTTGTTCTATCTCAAATGCCACCTCTGTTAAAACTGAACAAATCTCCTTTTATATCAGATGCTTTTTAACAATTTTCATTGCTAAATCCATTCTTATGGGTTAAAGCATGCTTGATTCTTTAAAGTTTGCCGATACTTTCTTTCATCACTAAAATGCTTCACAAGTTTATGCCAGATTTGTATGTTAAAACTTTTTTTTTACTGGATCAGTCAAGAGATCAAATGGGGAATATGTACCTGCTTTACCTAAAGCACAAAGTTACAATATGGCCTCTTTGAGGTTAATCCCAACAACTCAAGGTGACCCTCAAGAGTGTCCAGCAACTGGAGTCATCTTGTCATTTAAAATGTTTATCTTAATTCAGCCTAAATGCATTAAGCCACCATATTTTACGAATATTCGACGACAACTGAAAAATATTCTCAGCCAATGTTTTGCTATGTACAATTTCTTAATAAATTAATACTGTATGCCAATTTTTATGTCTTGTATCTACTTGTAGTGTTGCAGTGATGTTATCTTACATTAGTTTATAATTGCTTTATAAACCACCTCAAATGGTTTCATGCTTGATTTTCTACCAAATGAAAAACTGGAAACTCTTCTTCTAAATTTCTTTGTATTTTCCAAAGTAGCTGGCATAGGCTGATGTAGGATGAATAGTCAGAAAATTGAATTGAATTAACACAGAATTACAGAAAATATGTAATATTTCCCATTATTCATATAACTATAACTTATTCTCAGGACACTGTATTTTATATAGACAGGAGATATCTAATAGTGTTGCACAGAAAGTTTGTGCTCAATATGAAATTACATATACTTAATAATTAAAATATTTATAATAATGTTGTTGTTGTTAAGTGCCATAGAGTCGATTCTGAACCATAGTGACCCTGTATAGGGTTTCCATGGAGCAGCTGGTATGTCCTCTTTCATTTATGTTCTCGCTACATCTATATATGAAACAAGGTTTCCGAACAGTGAATATTGTTAAGTGCCGTGGAATCAGTTCACAGAGACCCTGCACAGGATTTCCAAGGAGTGGCTGATTAGTTTGAACTGCTGACCTTGAAGTTCAAACTGACCTTGAGGTTGAGTGCTTATCCTATGGTGCCACAACAGGACTCTAGTTCGGACAGGGGGAATGAGGATGAAAAACATATTTTTAAGAGCAGCTGGCTTTTCTTATTTCTCTCCAGGTTGCATTTTGAAATATTTGAGGGCAAAATGCTCCCTTGATATCAGGAAAAATTTAATAAGTCTTCTGGCTATGCAAATGTATTATAGTATCTAGGAGACTACTGTTTTGCATAATAACATAGTTTTTGAAAAGCTATCTTTCTGTGTGAACATACATCTGTGCAGTCTCAGGGTTCTCTTGCTCATTCTCTCTTTTTTAACTTAAAGGCTGAGGTATAACCTTGCAAGAAGATGATGAGGTAGACAGTTTTTATTTTCTACTTAGCCTTGACATATTAGGACAGTATAGCTAAGGAGCTCTGATGGCCCAGGAGTTAAGTGCTTACTTGCTAACTGAAATGCTGGCAGTTTGAACCCAAGAGCCGCTCTGCAGAGAAAGAAGAGGCATTTTGCTTCTGTAAAGATGTACAGACTTGGAAAGCTTAGTAGTAGAATTAATCAACTAATTCCATCATTAGTTATTGGCAGTTCTACTCTGCCTATGGACTCCTGGTGGGTTTGAACTGCTAACCTTATGGTTCGCAGTCTAGTGCTGATTCTATAGTGAGTGTCACACCAGGAGTCCATAGGCAGAGTAGAACTGCCAATAACTAATGCAGTTATACTTCAGTCTTTAAGTTAAAAAAGAGAGAACCCGGAAGCTACAGATTCAAGCAGAAAGATTTATAGCCTCCGAAACACTATATACTGACTATACCCTAAGTCAGAACCAATAACTTAACAACAACAACTCTGCCTATAATAAGATCACTATGGATTGACAGCACTGCTATTTCAGGACAGGGGAGGGTTGATGCTAGATGGGCATAAACTCCCGATGAGAGAGATCTGGTTAAAGATTTGTGAAGTTAGTCAATCACAAAGGACAAATCTTGTAGAATTCAACTTACATGAAATAGCTAGAATAAGCAAATATATCAAGAACAGAGTTTATTAGTGATTACAGGGAAGGAAACAGGAAAGAGTCTAGTTACTGTTTAGGAAGCACAGAAAATATGTGATTAAAAAAAGTTGGTTCTAACTCATAGCAACTCTGTACAGCGTTTCCGAGGCTGTAAATCTTTATGGGAGCAGAAAGCCTCTTCTTTCTCCCATGGAACAGCTGGTGGATTCAAACTGCTGATCTTGTGGCTAGCAGCCCAATAAGTAACCCATGATTCTATCAGGGTTATTAGGTATACATAGAGCAAGAACAGCATCTTGGGTAAGGTGAGGGGAACCACATTCTACTTGTTGTTATGTATGGTGGCATCGGTTCCGACTCTCAGCGATCCTGTACAGTTTCCGAGGCTGTAAATCTTTACGGGAGCAGAAAGCCTCATCTTTCTCCTGCGGAACAGCTGGTAGTTTCGAACTGCTGACCGTGAGATTAGCAGCCCAGTTCGTAGCAAGAGCTAATTCCTAGTTTAGTGGTATAAGAGCCTCAACACCTCAGGGCAGATGGGTGGAAAAGGTAAATACTCTTTGACACCCTCAGAAATACATTGAAAAAGGAATCTACAAAAGGGTTCCTGGAATCCCAGGCATGCTGTGAATTAGACAATGGCTGTTTAAGCATTAAAGTCTGAAGGCTGTGGTGTACAATCTTTCAGTTTAAAGAGAAGGGCTTTAAAACTGTACAATTTTTCTGGCTTATATTATATGTATTTTGTATCAATTCACACCTCCTCCCTCCTCTCCTCCTTTTACCTTCCCCTTCACCCACCCACTCACTGGCCTATGGCAGGCTTCAAAACACACAGCAAAAGAAGTTTAAAAAATATGGCAGAGGTGGAAGCAAGCCTTTTCAGCATAAAGAAACTGTTCTTAGAGATGAGAAAAAAATTGTTGTAGAAACAATTTCTGTAACAAAGTTTTAAGAAACTTGTTTTTTAAAAACTATAATTAGTTGAGAAGTTTTTCAGTAACATATTGCTGCAGTACAATGAAAAAAGCTATATTTAATAACATGATCTATAAACAATGGGAAATCAAAATGCAAACTGATAGTCAATAATGTATATACCTTACTGTGGTGATCTCATTCTTACCCAAATTCACCCTATTTTCCACACCACACAGATTCAAACTGTATGCTCAATATTGCGCAGTCCACAAATATATACACATTTTCATATTACTTTTGTAGTCATAAGAAAACTCATTCTTTAATGAGAGACCTTTGATTTAATATTAAAAAATATATAAAATATCCTTAGCATTGCTACTTCCTTTTAGGGAAAATACCATTTTATTCTTTTGGCAGCAATGCTAATCTTTAAATTTCAATAAATCTAGATTTCAATAGATCTAGAATAAGCAAATATATTTTCTGAAAATAAGCAATTTCATCCCCTGAAATTTTGATGTAGTTTTGTTTAAATTATCCAGTATGGTCATGAAATAGATGTTCATTACTCAGATATTCTGATTAACACAACAGTGTTGCATATGAGTAACCAATTATACAAGGATTCGCATGATTAATTCCGAAATTAAGATAGTTTATTTTTTAATTGATTCAAATGTTGTTGTTGCTGTTAAATGCTGTACAGTTGGTTCCGACCCATAGCAACCCTGCATAGGGTTCCCAAGGAGCGGCTGGTGAGTACTTCAGAATGTAGCATCAGCAATCTCATTATTATCAACATCCTTGTAAATGTGTAGAAATGCTGTGTAATATGCCATATAGAGACGTTATGTTTCACAATTCTGATTTATTTTGTCAGTAGTCATAAACCTTGATTTAGAATGTTGGAGTCCTTTTTTATATATCTGCAACTCTGCCACAATTATTGCTGCAAAAATGTTAGAATAGGTAATCATAGTGATTACGCCATGGTGATTTATGGAATTTAATAACACTTTTGTCTTGACAGCCAGTATTAGTGGACAAATTCAAGCAAACATAAAACTAAATCATGATGTAATTATTTGAAGCCATTTTAATTCAACATTACAATACAGAACTAATTTACATGCAATATTGCCAATGAAACACTAATACTGTTAATGACAAATTTTGCCAAGTGGTAATATGAAACCTGTGCGCATTTTGTTGCCAAGAAGACTATCAACTAGATAATTCTATTTCTAGATCTTATAATCTCCCATAAAATATTCAAAGATTCTCCCATCTCACAAATTCTTATCAACCTTCTTCCGTACTCTATGTTTAGTGCCAAATTTGCAAATGAAACTGGCTGAAATTATTCTGCTTAAAGTACTTAAATGAATTATGCTAAAGTATATGGTAATGGTATACTCAGATTCTGAGCTTCTTTCTGTTACTTGATCATGCATTCTATATGTTCAAATAAATGAAAAGAATAATTTAGAAATATGCCATTTGACAAATCTGATTACAGACTGCAGTAAATAATTATTTGTGTTTGGGTCGTTTTTATTGTTTAGGACTTTTTTATTTTGGGTTGAGTGAAAGTTGACAAAGCAAATGAGTTTTCCATTTAAATAATTTATACATATTTTGTTTCATGACATTGATTGCAATCCCTACAGTGTAACAGAACTCTTCCCACTTCCTGTGCTCCCGTTTCTATTCATCCTTCTTACTTGTTCTTTCCTGTCTTGTGAACTTAGGGGGCAAATTCTATCTTTTTGTTCACATCTGACTGTTCTAAGTAGTACATTCCTCCTTGAGCGCTACCATTCACTTTATAGGCCAGCCTATTGCTTGACTAAGGAGACCTGGTAGCTCAGTGGATTATGAGCTGGACTGCTAACTGCAAGGTCATGAGTTTCAATCTATCAGCCACTCTGCAGGAGAAAGATGAGGCTTTCTGATACCATAAAGATCTACAACCTCAGAAACTGTCTATAGGATCACTATGAGTCAGAACAGACTCAGTGGCATACAACCCCCACCCTAGGTTCCGTTCCAAGTTTGAAAGGTTTCTAAAGGTCACAGTCTTGGAGATGAAACCAGTCTATTAGATCAGTAAGTCTGCTGGGTTTTTTTGTTGTTGTTGTTGTTTTGTTTTTAATATTGTTCTATTTTTTACCTTCCACTCTGTTCAGAACCTTCTACAATGATCCCTATCAGAGCAATCAATCGTAGTAACTAGGCATCATCTAGTTCTAACCTCAGGGCAGTGGAGGTTGTGGTTTGCATGGTCCATTAGTCTGCTGGATAAATTATTTTCTTGAGTCTTTTATTTTCTTCACTCTTCCTTACTCCAGACTAGGAGAGATCAATAGTTGCATCTTAGTTGGCCATTTGTAAGCTTTTAAGACTCCAGTTGCTATCCATGAAAACAGAATTTAGAACATTGTCTTTGTGGACTACATTATGCCAATTAACATAAATTTTCCCAAACTGTGGTACTCTACTCCCAATACCAGTGAATTACTCCTTAAACTGTTTAGTTATGGCTAAGAAGTTTTCAGAACTTTGCTCCCTGTATGCTCTACTATTTCCATGGATATATTTTTGGTACACATGTATGTATATATGTAGAAATATTCTCTACCATATCTATACTCAGTGTACTGCCATTTGCTTTTCCATCTCTTTAGCTTGCATATTTACCAAAACATCTGCTGTTATTGTTATTAAGTGCTGTCAAGCTGGTTCTGACTCAAAGCCAACTTGTATAGGGTTTCAGAGGAGCAACTGATGGGTTTGAACTGCCTACTTAGCAGTTAGAAGTCCAGTGCTTATCCTACAGCGTCACACCAGGACCCCACCAATATCTATTCATAGCAAAGATGGTCATGGATCTCATAGATAATTGTTTATTACTACTTTTATTTTAAAAATGTGTCATAGTGTTTACCTTTGTTGTCTTTCACTCTCTTGTAGCTCCCAGTACCTTCCTCTGCTTTGGTCATGTTGTATATCTACCGCTTATGGTATATCACCATTCCCTTCGCCCAAGTTAATATATATCTACTTTCTAGCTAGTGAGTTTTTTCCCTCCCCTCCCTTTTCAATCTCTGGTAATCATCAAAGAATGTTTCTTTCCTTGTGTATTCTTTTTTCTTGAATTTTTATAATAGTGGTCTCATGTAATATTTGTCCTTTTACGATTGGTTTATTTCACTTAGCATTAATATCCTCCGGATGCATCCATGTTATGAGGTGATGTTTGGATTCTTCCTTATTCTTAAACATTACATAGTATTCCAATGTCTGTATGTGACACAATTTGTTTATCCATTCATCTAATGATAGGCACTTAGGTTGTTTCCATCTTTTTGCTTTGCATACAATGCTGTGATGAATATGTTGTTGTTGTTGTTGTTAAGTGCCATCGAGTCGGTTCCGACCCATAGCGACCCTGTACAGGGTTTCCGAGGGTGTAAATCTTTACGGGAGTAGAAAGCCTCATCTTTCTCCCGCGGAGCGGCTGGTAGTTTCGAACCGCTGACCTTAAGGTTCGCAGCCCGATTCGTAACCACTACGCTACCAGAGCTCCTTGTGATGAATATAGATGTGCATATATCAATTCACATCACTCTCTGAGACATACATATACATAGTAGTGGGATTTCTAGGACATATGACATTTCTATTTCCAGTTTTTTAAGGAAGCGCTATACTGTTTTCCATTGTTTGTACCATTTTACAGTGCCACCAGCAGTGTATGAGGGTTCCAATCTCTCCACACCCTTACCAACAGTTGCTGTGTTCTGTTGGATTTTGCTTTGAACTTTGCTATTATTGCTGGTGTGGTGCTGTAGGATCAGCACTAAACTACTAATCACAGGCTGGTGGTTTGAGTCCACAAGTCACTCCTAGAAAACCCTATACAGGTTCACTAAGAGATAGAACTGACTCAGTGGCACTTAATAAGAACAATTATTTCTGAGGTGAGATGATATCTCACTGTTGTTTTGATTTTCATCTTTCTAAACTTTGTTATTATTGTGGGTGTGCCACTGTAGTATCAGCATCAGACTGTGAATCACAAAGTAGGCAGTTCAAACTCACCAGCTGCTCCTTGGAAACCCTATACTGGGGTGCTGTGAGTCAGAACTTACTAGATTGTACCCGACTAGGCAGTACTTAACAATAACAACAAAGAAGGCCTGGGATATTGGTTTGGTGCTGTAGTATAAGTGCTGGACTCAAGTTTGGTGGTTCAAACCCACCAGATGCTTCTTGGAAACCCTATACAGGGTGTCTATGAGTTGAAACCAACTCATGGACACTTAACAACAATGTAACAACAAGGAAGCCCTGACAGCACACAGTGCTTAAGCAAAGACCTGCTAATAGAAAGGTTGGCAGTATGAACCCAAAAGCTACTCCTCAGGAGAACATTGAGGCAGTCTGCTTTCTTAAAGATTTATAGCCTCACAATTTGATGAATTTAAACTATACTTAAGGATGTAGTAGCTCAAAATGCCAACTTAGAAGGAAGAAGTCTTCACATCAGTGATCAAGCCTATCCCCTTAGTACACAGGGTTGATGTGGATGGGTAATTTAGACATTGGCTACCTAAAATTGGGGTGGGAGGTTGGCAATAAAGGTACAAAGTGCCAGGCTTACAAGTTTTCAAGAGGAAGTTTAATTTCAGGGTGTGTGGGGGTAGGTAGAATCCCCAATGAATTGTTTTCAACTTGTCTAGATGGGTCTGGTGAAAGGAGATGGAGATAGGATACTTATGATTTAATAGTGAGTAATTGTTATCATGACTTATTGTGACTGTCACAACTGTAAAGGTAGGAGTTTTGTATCATAAAAGGGGGAATACTTAATCTTACATTCCAGGAACAGAGGACCCTAGGACCATCAAAGGAGAAGAGCATGAGTGGAATGTGAAACCCTATCCAGAGAAACGTGACACCAGAGATGGAGGCAGAGATGATGGTATGGAGAGAGGCAGCAGAAGAGGACTCTAGGCTCATGGAAAGAGAAAGGCTGTGCGCTGGTAGTCAGGAGGCAGACTTGCTGAATATGCCCTTTGGTTGTTTAAATGATTATATATTCCTGAGTGTTTTTGTGTACATCAAAAAACAAAACAAAACAACAGAGGTGATAGAAGCAAATATTGTTAAATGATGATGGATGGAGGGGATTGTAATCATTTCAATGAAATGGAATATGATAGGATGAATGCAAAACTGATGTTCCCTCATGTAAACTATCACTCAATTCACATTAAAGGCTTTTTTAAAAAAAGATTTATAGCCTTAGAGACCCTAGAGAGCTGTTCTACTTAGTCCTACAGGGTCAATATGTCAGAATCAACTTAAAGGCAGGGGGATGGGAGAATGATGGTGGGTATGGATAATGATCACAAGCATTTCTTCATGTGTTGATTGTCACATAAATGTTTTCTTTGGTGAAATGCCTGCTCAATTTTTAATTAGATTATTTGCTTTTTTGTTGTTGAACTATTGATGTTTTCTATAAATTCTAGAGATTATCCCTTGTTCAATATGTCATTGCCAATTTTTCCCTAGTCTGAAGTTTCTCTTTTTAGTTTTTTGCAAAAATATCTTGGTACACTTAAACGTTTAAATTTTCAGAGGTCACCTAGTTTATCTTTGCAATAAAAAGTTCTTAATCAATTGATCCACTATTACAAACTTTGTACTTTTACATAAACATTTGCCTTTGGTGTGATTTCACTACAGTTCCTGTTCAGGATGCAAGCATGGCTCATTCATCATTCTTTAAGAAGCCACACAGAGGGTCAAGTATGCACAAACTTATCTTCATAGCCACAGTCTTTGTTCTCATAGCCCTAAAAAGAATTGGGGGAAGATTCTGAGGAAATATTTTTATGTCTAAGGCATAAATATATATGAACTTCAAAAAGTTCATGGAAAAATGAAATTAAAAGATTACAAAGTTTTTCAAAAAAAAAATTGAAGTCCCCTCATATGCATACATGCCCAGACAGGAGAATGCAGACACAAACACACACAGGATGCCATGCACTTCAGTGACTGGACAATTTAACTCGCAGAAGACAATTTATTTCCTAGTTTCTAAGAAGTTCACTTTTACTAAACATTCTCATTTGAACTCTGTGTTAGTCACTGTTAGTGAATGTTGTATTAAGAAGGTAGAGACATACAAAAATTATAAACTGATTCAGAGCCTATTGCTTTTATGAATGATATATTCTGTCTAAAAGACATAACACACTAACTAATATATGAGTAAATGCAACAATACACCAGGGAAAGCAAATGGACTATGGGACTAAGAACATGAAATGAAATATAAGAGGATGTGAAAATCAAATTAGTCTCAGAGTATTAGATAAAATAAAAATGTTTAAAAGGATTAGAGACCAAAGAAAATAACTGAAGAAATTAAGTGAAGGCTTCAAGACTATGGAAAAAACCTACAAAAGAAAAAGTAAGAGAGAAACCTGAAGGAAAAAGAACAAAATATTCTACAAAAAAGCAGTAGAATTGAGAAAAATTTTACAACCAAAGGTAAAAAGTTTAAAAGTCATTGAGAGAAAACAAAAATTACAACAACAATGTATGAGAAATATATCTCACAATATGAAAAATAGACTTCTAATTACAATGTAATTATCAAATACCATATCAATAAACTCCAGTTTATTTAATTATACATATATCACAAGCATTTCTATATTCAGATTTTCCAAAGTTACAGAAAGAACTCCTACAAATAAGTAATAAAAAGACAATGAAAATAAAAAAGGAGAATTTAACAATAGATAGGAACAAGAAGTACCCAGAAAATTTTCAAATCATTAATGAACAAAGGAAAACATTTTCATCTCATTAATAATAAGGAAATGTGAATTAAAATAATATAATTCATTAAAATTACATTAGCAGACATTCTTAATTTTTAAGTGTTCAGATAAAACATTTAAATTAATATTATTCAGTGTTGGCAGGATGCACTAGAAAAGACATTCTTTAAAATCTACAGAGGGTAGTTTGGCAATTTTCATTTCTTAGAAAATAGGGAAAAAAATGCAAATGATCCAGAATTCCACTCCTAGGAATATATTCACAATAAAATTTGTGCAGACATGTTCATTGAACCACCAAAATATAAGCCCTGGTAAATGGAGTGGACTACTAACTGCAAGGTCAACAGTTCAAACCCAACAGCAGTCTCATGGTATAAATATGAGGCTTTTTGCTCCCATAAAGATTTATAGGCCTGAAAATCCTTTATAGGGTCACTATAAGTCAGAACTGACTCAATGGTAGTGAGTTTAATTTTTTTTTTTTGCAATGAATTATTTCATATGACTTTTCTACTCAGTCTTTCTAACTCCCATCAAACAATGCTTTTGCCTTGTGGCACTGGTAAGAGAAAGTGGGGAGAAGCTGCTAAAAGAATGATATGATTCAGTTGTAAGTGGATAACAGAGTTCATTGAGACTGTAAACACATAGAACCATGTTTAAAATAAGCCATCTCAGAAGCAAGGATGTGGGGATATCACTACAATAAAGAAGAATATGCCAAGCATGAAGCAGGTCTTTTGGACCATGAGACCCCTGTGCATTTACCCTCCTTGACTCAGGGACAGAAAACTAGGAGACCAGAAGAGTAACAAAGAAATAACAGAGGAGCAGCAGTAGCAGAATCAAGAGCCAGAGCATGAGATAAGAGTAGTGAGTTTCCTAACCCACAGAAAAGGAAAGCTGAGTGACTTTGGGCAGTAAGCTTCCTTGCAGAAAGAGATGCCTCCAGGCACTTCATAAGGGGTATCAGGTTTGCTGACTCACTGAGCTGGAGAGTAGGGTGTTCAGATTGAGGTTCATAGTAGACAGTGATGTGCCCTGTGGGCATTTATATTGAACATTACCCAGCCAGAAAGAGGACTTCCTGTGGGCACAGTTCAGGAGAAGCTGTCCTGACTGGGAGAACTATTCCCTGAACATATTCTCATCCTATATTGTAACCTGTTTGCTTCCCTAATAAGCCCCATGACTGTGAATATGATTCTGAGTTCTGTGTGATTGTTGCAGAGAATTATCAAAC
>NW_006408537.1:20881566-20890876 GCF_000296735.1 Chrysochloris asiatica | reverse complement strand
GTATATATACATGCATACGTGTATCTGTGTATACATACATATATATATTTATTTTGTGGTGGTGGTGGTGGTTGTTAAGTGCCATCAAGTCGGTTCTGACTCATAGTGGTGGCTCCGTACAATACACACTGGACCGTGAACCAAAAATTCCAGGGTTTGAGTCCACCAGCCCCTCAGTGAGAGAAACATGAGACTTTCTGCTCCTTCAAAGATTTAAAGCCTTGGAAACCCTATACGGGGGTTGCTATGAGTCAGAACTGACTCAAAGGCACTTAACAACAACTACAATATATACAAGTATATAACAAATATTTATGAAAACATATTTTCAACTATGGTGGTGGTGGTGATGATTGTGCACCACTAAATCAGCTTGGACTCATAATGACCATGTACAGGGTTACAGAGGCTGTAAATCTTTAAGGGAGCAGTAAGCCTCCAAACACAGACAAACATATATCCCCCAGCCAGACTTGATTCTGACTTAGAGTGATCTTAAATACGGTTTCTGAGACTTAAATCTTACAGCAGCAGAAAACCTCATCTTTCTCCCATGAAGCGTCACGTCGGTTTGATGGCAGCTAAGTGCTTATCCTACAGTGATAAAGGACTCCTGGTGCCGCGCTGTGGGTTAATGCGCTGGACTGCAAGTCAGTTTGAACCGCAAAGTCGGCAGTTCAAACTCACCAGCCACTCCTCGGAAACCCTATACATGGTTGATATGTGTCGGAACCAACTCAATAACATTTAACAACAACATACATATATAAATAAAGATATATGTTGTTGTTAGGTGCTACTGAGTCAGTTCCAAGTCCCAATTACTCTATATACAACAGAACTAAATACAGTCCTATGCCATCCTCATAATTGCTATGTTTGAGCCCATTGTTACCACCACTGTGTCAGTTCATCAATTGAGGGCTTTCTCTTTTTCACTGACCCTCTACTTCATCAAGACTAATGTCCTTCTCCATGGATCAGTCCCTCCTGATAACATGTCCAAAGTACATGACACAATGTCTCCCCATGTTCCCTTTTAAAGGAATTAATGCTGTACTTCTTTCAGGACAGATTCATTCATTCTTCTGGAATTCCATGATATATTCAACATTCTTCACCAATACCATAATTCAAATGAATACATTTTTCTCTAGTCTTCCTTATTCACTGTCAAGTTTTCACATGAATATGAAATTATTGAAAATACTATGGGTTGGGTCAGGTTCATCTTAGTCCTCAAGGTGATATATTTGGCAGTATGAATAATTGAGGTCTTTTGTAGCAGGTTTAATAAATAAAATACATCATTTGATTTCTTGACTGTTGCTGCCATGGGCATGACTGTGGATTCAAGTAAAATTAAATCTTTCACAATGTCAACATTTTCTCATTTTTTCTATATGCTGTTTATTGATTCACTTGTGAGGATTTTTTGGTTTATGTTGAGGGGTAATTGATAATGAAGACTGTGGTCTTTGATAGTCATCAGTAAGTGCTGCAAGTTCTCTGCTTCCAAGAAAATCATCTGCATATCACAGGTTGTTAATGAGTCATTATCCAATCCTAATATTGCATTTTTCTTCAAGTCCGGCTTCTCAGATTATTTGCTCAGCATATGAACTGAGTAAGTATGGTGAAAGGATACAACCCTGATGCACACTTTTCCTGATGTGAAATCATGCAGTGCTTGCTTGTTCTGTTGCTTCTTGTTCTATGTGTAATTTCCCATTCTGTGAAATTCTGCCCATAATTTTTTGCTATGTACACAGTCAAATTCCTTTACATATTCAATAAAAGATAGGAGAACATGTATCTTTTATTCTCTGCTTTCAGCTAAAGTCCACTGGCATTAATAATTATATTCCTCTTCTGAATCCAGCATAAATCTCTGTTGATGTGCTACAGCAACCATGTTTAATAATCTTCAGCAAAAATTTACTTATTTTCATATTAATGATATTGTTCAGTATTAAATAACTACATTGTGCTGGATCTCTTTTCTTTGGAATGGGGAAAAATATTAATCTTTTTCAGTCAGCTGGCCAGGTCTTCCAGTTACTTGGCATAGGAGAGTGAGCACCTCAATCATTTCATTCAATTGTTGAAACATTTCAATTTGTATTTCTTCAATTCTTGAAGTTTTGTGTCTCTCTCCAACTTGTACTTCTTCCTTTAATATCATTAGTTCTTGATCATATACTACCTCCTGAAATGGTTGAACGCCGGATGTCAGCCACTTCTTCTTGGTACAGTGATTGTATATGTCTCCCATCTGCTTTTGATGTTTCCTGCACCATTAAATATTTGCCCATAGAATCCTGTAATATTATAAATTAAGGTTTCAATCTTTTCTTGAGTTCCCCTAGCATCCGAAATGTGTTAATTCCACCTGGCTTTCCCTCTTCAAGTCTTTACACACTTACTTTGCACATCATCCATCAAATCTTCTGTTCAGCTCTTCAATTTCATCATTTATTCCATTCACTTTAGCAACTATACATTCCAGAACATCTTTAGAGTCTTTTCTCTTAGGATATTCATTTTGGTCTTTCTTTTTTTATTTCCTGTCTTTTTAATGACCATGAATTTTCTTCATTTATGATGTCTTTATTGATATCCCACAAATCCTCTGGTCTTTGGTCAGGTCATTAGTGTTCAGTGTATCAAATCTATTCTAGTGATGGTTTTTTAATTCATGTGGAATATTCAAGGTCATATTTTTGCTCTCTAGTCTTTGTTTTCATTTTCTTAAGCTTCACCTTGGTTTTGCATATGAGTATCTGATGGTCTGTTCTGCAAAGTCAATGATTCAAACCCATCAGCTGCTCCTCAGAAACCCTATACAGGGTTGCTATGGGTTAGAACCGACTCGACAGCACTTAATAATAACAACAATGATATTGAGTTTTTTTCCATGGTCTCTTTCCAGATTTGATTTCTGTGTATTCCACTGGAGAGATCCACATGTATAATAGTCATGTATGTTACTAAGGAAACATATGTCCACTGAGGCAGTTGGTCTTTCAAAATTATATCGTAAGATCTCCAGTGCTATTTCTATCACCTTGACTATGTTTTCCATCTACTTTCTTCTTTGTTTTCAACTTTTACATTCAAGTCACTAGTAATTATTAATTAATGTTAATTGCATGTCTGATCAGAAGTTGGTTAAAACAATCTTCAATTTCTTCATCTTTGGCATGAGTCATTGGTGAGTAAATTTGAATGTTGTTGTTGTTGTTAAGTGCCTTCGAGTCAGTTCCAACCCATAGCGACCCTGTACAGGGTTTCTGAGGCTGTAAATCTTTACGGGAGCAGAACGCCTCATCTTTCTCCCACAGAGTGGCTGGTAGTTTCGAACTGCTGGCCTTAAGGTTCACAGCCCGATTCGTATAGCTGTCATATTAACTGGTCTTCCTTATAGGTACTTCAATAGCTTATCACTGACGGCATTCTACTTTAGGCTAGATCTTCAAATGTTTTTTTGACAATGAATGTGACTCCATTCTCCTTCAATTTGTCATTCCTAGAATAATATGCATATGTTCCATTTCATTTTTAACAACTTCCAATTTTCCTAGTTTCATACTTTGCACATTCCACACTCCAGTTATTAATGTTTACAACTGTGCCTTTTCGTTATTGTCTTGTCACATCAGTAAGAGTCCTGGTGTGGCTCTGTTGGTTAATACACTGGACTGAAAGGTCAGTTTGAACCACAAGGGCAGCAGTTCAAAATCACCAGTCACTCCTTGGAAATCCTGTACAAAGTTGCTGTGAGTTGGAACAGACTCAAAGGCACTTAAAACAACAACTTGTCACATCTGCAAATGAAGGCCCCGAAAGTTTTATTCCTGCCTCTTCATTCAGATCAACTGCATTTTTAAGAGGCAGTACTTTCCAAGTTATATTTTGAGTGCCTTTCAATGTGAGGTTCTTGTTCATCTTCTAGTACTGTATCAGATAATATTCCACTGGTATTCACAAGGTTTTCACTAGGCAAAAAAATTTAGCAGTAGATAGCCAGTTCCTTCCTCTTACTCTCCAGAAGCTCATCTAAAACCTGCCCATCATGAGTGACCCTACTGGTATTAAAATACCAGCGATGTGGTATCACAGTAGCACTCAAGCCACCACAGTAGGTCAAACTGCCAGAGGAATGATGGATAGATAAGAGGGATGGTCAAAAAGTTCATGAAAAAATGGAATGAAAAGATAATGGAATTTTTCCATGAACTTTCAGCAGCCCCCTTGTATATACTGCCATTTCCCCCCATGCTTATAAAATCACATATGAACATATGAATACATATCCATATATAGGATCTTGAATTTTAATGAATACTTTCAGATTGCCTTGCAAAAAAGGCTATCATTTTCACCAGCAGTTTTTAAGAAACCCTCCTTTCCCTAAGTGTTAATTCTTTGATTCTTAATTTCTGCCTGTTGGTATAAAAAGAGATCTCATTTTAATCTGAATTTACCTGGCAAATTCTAAGTATCAGATTTTTCTCTCATGTTGTTAGGCATTTGCATTATCTGTTTAGTAAATAACTTTTCTCTATTTTTCAGACTGCCTCTGCCTAGAAGCTCTGGTAGCGTAGTGGTTATGAATGGGGCTGTGAACCTTAAGGTCAGCAGTTTGAAACTACCAGCTGTTCTGCAGGAGAAAGATGAGGCTTTCTGCTCCCGTAAAGATTTACAGCCTCAAAAACCTTGTGCAGGGTCACTATGCGACTCCTCGACACATAACAACAACAACATGCCTAGAACGGAGTCCTGGTGTGGTGCTGTGGACGAATGTGTCGGACTATAAAGTCGTTTGAACTGCAAGGTCTGTGGTTCAAACTCACCAGCTGCTCCTTGGAAACCCTCTAAGGATCACTGTGGATCAGAAACGACTTGGCAGCACTTAACAACAACAACAAGTCTAGAATGTTCTAACAACCTGACCATAACTGACTAAGTTACACACACACACAAACGGTATCTAGCTAACAAAGAACTATGATCTCAAACACATAGAACACACATCTGACGAAGTAGAACTTTTAGGGGAGTCAGAAAATACCCTGAACAGAAAAAAATAGAGCACTTAAAGATTGCCAAATGCACAAAAATATCTTCTGGATATCTACAAATAACAAACAAGCAAAATGTTTCTCAACTAAAAATTTCAGGAGATAAATTGCAGATGAGGATGGTCAATACTGAGAACTTAGTCAGTGACCTAAAAGATCCAGAGAAAAAGGAAAACATGAGATAAAATATAAAAGTCTTGATGCATAGATCCAGGAGACCTATTACTCAATAAACTGGAAGTCCAGAAAAAGAAGGAATAGAGGGAGGGAAAGCTAAAGGTAAACATACAATAGAAACAAATGTTTCTGAGCAAAAGAAACATGTAATTGTCTTAATAGGAACAGCTCACAAATTCCAGTCTGCATGTATTAAAAAATATATACACATATCTATTTGTATCAGATACACTGACAATACTAACAATAAATATAAAAGTCCTATATAATTTAAGACAGTGAAAATAAAAATAATTTCCTTAAAGAAATATCTGTATCTTTTTAATATGAAAGTTGGAAATATGAAGAAACTCACACACACACACAAAAGATACAAATCACTTGCAATCCCATCACATGAAATAAGTAATGTTAATTCCAATAGCATTTTTCAAATTTATTTCTTATATGAGAGGGGGAAAAGGAATGAATTAGAAATTTATATGACCATTTTATCACCATATTGCTCTTTATGGCTTCAATTATTATTTTAGAACACATTAACATTTAGCGATTGCCTATTGAGTGCCAAGGAGTCCTGGTGTGGCACTGTGAGTTAATGCTCCGGACTGCCAAGTCGTTTGAACAAGAAGGTCGTCAGTTCAAGCTTACCAGTCGCTATGGGTAGGAATCGACTCGACAGCACTTAACAACAATAATGGCTATACTGTGAGAAAGGAGTCCTGGTGTGGAGCTGTGGGTTAATGCGTCAGACTGCAAAGCCATTTGAACTGCAAGCTTGGCACAAGCTCAACAGCCGTTCCTCAAAAACCCTATACACAGTCCCTATGTATTGGGTCGGAACCGACTCAATGACACTTAACAACAACAACAACCCAATTCTGGTGTGGCACTGTGGAAGTGAAATGTCGATTTGAACCACAAGGTCAGTGGTTCAAATTCACCAGCCGCTCCTTGGAAAGCCTACACAGGGTTGCTCTGAGTAGGAACCCAGTCCTGGGGTGACACTGGAGGTCAATGTACTGGACTGCCAGGTTGGTTTGAACCACAAGGCTGGTGGTTAAAGCTCACCAGCTGCTCCACAGAAACCCTATACAGGGTCACTCTGAGTCAGAACCGACTTGATGGCACTTTTAACAACAACAACCCAAATATATAGAGGGAGTTACAAGACAGGACAGAAGAGTGCTAACAAGTACATTAACGGAATCACATGTAGACTTAATTATCCTCCTTTTACAGAAAGTAAGTCACTTTTCAGGAGGGTACAGAGCTGACCAGAGTCGAGCCTCATTCCCTGATATTCTCATTTATACCAACTCACCTTTCAAAAAATGAACTTCAGTTTTGTAAAAGATTATAATAGTGTTTTTATTTTTCTCTTTGTCCTTTTGCCAGAGTGAAATCTCAGAAGAAAGAGAAAAGCTGTCAGATTTCATTTTAAATGTATATTACTTGCCATTGAAAAGCTTAAATTTTCCTTCAGACATTTATGTTGAAATATAATATATAAACTGTGTGCTTAATTAGAACTTGGAGAATCTACAGCGTGTGGTGAATTTGAAACTATTTTTACATCATGAAGAAACTGCTCATTAGCAATGATTTGTGGTAAGTCTGGGAGAAAAACAATTTATTTTCTAGAATTTCTCAAGAAGTCAGTTGAAAAACAATAGTAGTCAGTGAAGGACACTATTATTTTAACTCTAATATTGCAGAAACAGTGTTGCTATGGTGTCATTCTTAAAATTTTGAGGTTAAATTTCTGTATATTTTCAATAACCTCATATGCATGCAAAAGCTGGACAGTGAATAAGAAGACCTTAGAAGAACTGATGCTTTTTGAGTTATGGTGTTGGAGAATTTTCAAAGTGCCATGGGCTGCCAAAAGAACAAACAGATCTGTGTTGGAAGATGTGCAGCCAAAGTGCTCCTTGGAGGCCAGGATGGCCAAACTTCATCTCTCATACTTCAGACTTATTGTCAGGAGGGACTGGTCGCTGGAGAAGGCTATCATTGGTAAGGTGGAGGGTCAGAGAAAAAGAGGAAGACCCCCAGCAAGATGAATTGGCAAAATGACAGCAACAATGTGCTCAAACGTGGGAAAAATTGTGAGGTTGGCCAGGAGTGGCAGTGTTTAATTCTGTTCTGCATAGGGTCGCTATGAGTTGGTACCGACTTGATGACACATAGCAACAATGACAAATGAGTGATATATGCAAGTCCAGTCCTTTGACAAAACTTTCAACAGAGTAATTTAGTTATTCAGATTTTTTAATGAACTTCCCCATGTTCTTTTCTTTATCAAATCAGCTCATAATGCCAATTTTCACATTTAGATAAAATATTTTTAAAATAGCATGCCATGAAATAAGAAAAGGTTTTTTTTGTTTTAGTTTTTGCTTTTTTAGAGCATTTAATCAGAAGCAAATATCTTAGGCTCTAAGGAATTAACAGCAGGGACTTAAAATACTATCTCAATAAACCAGCTTGATATTAGATTACTCTTCCATGCGTGTGATAAAGAGACCAACAAGACATAGTGGTTGTAAAAGCAGTACCAGTTCTGCTACCTATTTGGCTGTGTGGCCTTGGGAAGGTTACTTTATCTCTCAATCTCTCGATTTCGTGAGCTACACAGTATGAATATAAAACAGTATTAACTCAGGTATTGTCATGAGAATTAAACATGTAATAATTGCAAAACATTTAAAACCAGAATCTAGCACATCATAAACCCTAATACTTATCACTATTTTGTCTGTGTATGTACGCCTACATGCATTTCTTTTATTGTATTTTTATATAAATCAAAGTAACTAATTGGTTAAGGTTGCTACGGGTCAGTACCGACTTGATGGCATCTAATAACAACAGTTGTTTCATACCAACTTTCTAGAAGTGTTTTTACAGAGGAGCTAGAGAACAGCTTCTTCTTCCACCACCTGTGTGATCTTTACATTCAACTGCAATAAAAGATTGCGTGCTAAGGGGAAGTAGACCCCTCCCCCTAGTGCCTTTGTTGTTGTTGTTAAGTGCCATCAAGTTGGTTCTGACTCATAAGGACCCTGTATAGGGTTTCTGAGGAGCAGCTGGTGAGCTTGAAGCACCAACCTTGCAGTCCAAATGGCTTTGCAGTCTGGCGCATTAACCCACAATGCGACACCAGGACTCCGGTGCCTTTAGTAGCATGATATATAATGAACTCTATGATTGCATGTTGGCAAAATCTAATCTTAGATCCCAGAAGGGGAGGAAATGTTCTTCCTTTGATTCCATCAAGGCTGGAGATAATGACCATAAGTTTTCAGGAACCCTGAGCACCAGCTGCATCATGGGGCATCTGTCTTTTTCTCCCTTTCCCCGTGTCCTATGCACCTGTGATTACAAGTTGGGCTGCTTACCTCAAGATCAGCAGTTTGAAACTACCAGCCATTCCACAGGAGAAATATGAGGCTTTCTGCTCCCATAAAGATTTACAGACTCAGAAACCCTAAGGAGGGTCGCTATGAGTCAGAACCAACTCTATGGTACACCACCACTCGCAGCAACTAAACCCCAATAAATCCCCAATCTCTTTGTCCCTTTGTTTTTTGCCTACAAAACACTGAGGACCAATCCTTCCTCTTTGTTTCCAACCTTTGAATTCCAAATGCCAGTAAATTTCAATATATATTGATTGCATGTTTGGTCAATTTCAGACTGAGAAGTTGATAGAATTCTTTAATATCATCATCACTGGCTTTAGAGGTTCGTATGTAACTGTGAATAATAGTTGTATTACCTGGTTAATAATATTTTTATTAGTATTCACAAACAGCATTGTACTGAAAGAAAAATCTTGAAATGTTCTTTTTGTTCATGAATGAGACACCACTCCTCTTCAATTTGTAACTCCCAGCTAGTAAACCATGTGATTGTCATATTCAAAATGACCAATATCAGTCCATTTCAGCTCAGTAATGCCTAGCATATTGATATTTATGTGTTCTATTTCATTTTTGACAGCTACCAATTTTCCTAAATTCATACTCCATGCATTCTATGTT
>NW_006408537.1:20868749-20875856 GCF_000296735.1 Chrysochloris asiatica | reverse complement strand
ACAAAAATCCTCACCACTGGACCAATAAACAACATTCTTATCAATGGAGAAGAGATTGAAGTTGTCAAGGACTTCATTCTTCTTGGATCAACTATATCCACACTCATGGAAGCAGCAGTCAAGACAAATGACTTATTGCATTAGGCAAATCTGCTGCATAAGACCTTTTTTAAAGTGTTGAAGAGCAAAAATGTCAGCTTGAGGACTAAGATGCGCCTGACCCAAGCCATGGTATTTTCAATAACCTCATTTCGCTCATGAATTCGAAAGCTGGACAGTGAATAAGGATGACCATAGAAGAATTGATGCTTTTGAGTTATGGTGTTGAAGGAGAATTTTGAAAGTGCCATGAGCTGCCAAAAGAACCAACAGATCTGTGTTGGAAGAAGTGCAGTCAGTGTTCTCCTTGGAGGCCAAGATGGCCAGACTTTGTCTCTTATACTTTAGACATATTGTCAGGAGGGACTTGTCGTTGGAGAATGATATCATGTTTGGTAAAATGGAGGGTCAGAGAAAAAGGGGAAGACCCCCAGCGAGATGGATTGGCAAAGTGGCAGCATCAATGGGCTCAAGCATATATCAGGCTTATACATATATCAAGCGTGACAACATTTTTAAGGTTGTCCCAGGACTAGCAGTGCTTCATTCTGTTGTTCATAGGGTCGCTATGAGTTGGTACCGACTCAATGGCACCTAAGAACAACAACTCTTTTTCAATGTAGAATATTATTTAAGATTTAAACATGACAAATCCAAGTTAATAAAAGATGGAAGGGTGGGTATTAGCAGTGAGTGCCTCTGTGTACTGTATTTAAAAAGTGAAAATAAAAAATAAAAGTGTTTGTAAACATTTGTCTACCTCCCTTAAAATTGTAGATTAATTCAATTTTTTTTTAAGGTACTGAGATTATTACTTTGAAATCTTGCCTGGTTATTTTCACAAAATTCAGTTTTTTAAAATGTCTTACGGTCATATTTAACAAATCATTTGCTGCTTTAACATTCTTCATGTAAAACATTCACTGACATTAGTCAAGTTTATCATGTTGTTAACACACAATTCAATCTTCATTCTCTTTGGGTTATTGCTAAATATACAGCTCCTCTAAAAAAAAACTATCCAAGTTGCATTTCAGGAAATTCTCAAACCTCCGTGTGCCAACTTTCTCTATTTCTGTTACTTATCTACCCAAGCACCATTTTTTTTTAGAGGTCTCATGTGGCGCTATAGGATAAGTATTTGACTGCTAAGTTGGCTGTACAAATCCATCAGTCTCTCCTCAGAAACCCTATACAGGATTGCTATTAGTCAGAACCAACTCGATTGCATTCGACAAAAACACCAACATTCAAGTCTTACTAGTGTTTACACAGAACAATAATAATGCATGTATATTTAATGAAGTCAAATTAGTTTTGTCCAGCCATTCAAATTGTGAGAAAACAAAGCTGGCTGTCAAAAATATCACCAACTACAGATAAGTAGAGTTCAAATTAATATAGTTTAGTGTTTTAATTTAATTTTGAAATAAGTAACATTGAATATCTATTGGAGGGATCCATTGATATCTATGGAGATATCCAATGCAATTTATTTATAGTATTTTATAGTGTAAATTTTCTATAATTTATTTTCCAACTTCATTTTACTCTGATAAGAACATTAATAATTCAAATATTTCAAATTTAAATAGGTCCATCTTATCATAAAATATTGATGTTATTTAAAGTCATGTTATTATCAAGCCACAGTGCAAAATTCAAAGCAAATCATTACTTTTAGAGGAGAATTTACTGATTGTTGGCTTGTGAAAATTACAAAATCACTAAACACCTTTCACTAATTTTTTTGTTTCTATTTTAAAGAAGACACAAAAAACAAATATATTTCAGAAATTTGTCCCTAACATGGAAGTCTAGTCTCTAGTCCATGCTCTCCATAAATTAAATTCATTCCAAAACCTTAAGTATCCAGTGAATCTCATGAAAGCATGGTAATAGGATAACTCTAAGTATTCAAGCTGAACTCTTTTCCAAGAAGCAAATTTGAAGATGGAATTTATCCCTCTTAATTTTTGGTACAACCTCAAAATTGAGCATGCTAAGAAAGTTCCAGAAATTTTAATTAATTTGGCAAATCATATATATATATATATATATATATTTAATATGAGAACAAAATGCTATCAAATTATAATTTCCTTAGTATTTCCAAACACCATTTATCAAAATATTAATGGATCTTATACATATCCATAAGATCTTGGTGTGGTTCTTATACGTATATGCATAAGATCCTGGCATGACACTGTGGGTTAATAAACTGGACTCTAAGTTTGATTTGAACTGCAAGGTCAGTGGTTCAAGCTTACCAGCTGCTCCTTGGAAACTATACAGGGTCACTATGGGCCGTAACCAACTGGACCACACTTAATAACAATATACATATACACTGCTAACTGTAATGCAATTTAAATATCCTCATTTTATATCTAATTCCATTTCTTCAAAGAAAATCAACAATTTGTCCTTTGTGGTGAAAAAATCAAAATATATTAAATGTTCACAGTATTGACTAGGCTTTCAGAATCTAGGGTAAGCATAACTTCTTCTCATACATGCTAGATTCTCCAGTCTGTATGATATAATTTAATTAATAATATACTTCCTTCTAGGATTTAATTGATTATTCCTTCATTCAACTAATATTTTTGATCATGTTCTATGCTACACACTAGGTACTTCATAAAGAATAGTTAATAAGGCATAATCAATTTTTTGGAGCTTAGGAAAAAAAACGAGTTTTAAAAAATTATCTATCATTCAGCTGGTAATCATAGGTAAGATGAGGCTTTCTGTTCCTGCAGAGATTTGCAGCCTTGGAAATAGTACACCAGCTCCCTATGATTCAGACCCAACTCAACAGCACTCTGTAAAGTACAATAATAACATGGTTGAATATTATGTAGGAGACAATCATAGAGCTCACAGCCAGTCTCTCTAACTAGATAAAGAAGATTCTGGAGAGTGAAAGGATGGGTAGCTTCATAGAATGGAAAGACTGTGAAACAAGAAAGATACAATTATATTTTTAGTAAATAAAATGAATTTTCAATAGCTTAAATGTAGAACAAGGAACCAGGTGAGTAAGTTGAGGTTCTGTAAGACTGGTATCCTTATAAGAGAGAAGAAGTTACACAAGACAGAGAGACAGCGGGGGAAAAGACCATGTGAGGATGGAGGCAGTTGCAACTGCAAGCCAAAAAAAATCAAAAGTTAACAGGAACCATCAAAAGTTAGGAGAAACAAGCATGCAATTGTTTCTATCTTAGAATTCTCAGAAAGAATCAACATGGCCAATATCCTAATTTGGATTTTTAGCCTCCAGAATTGTGAGATAATAAATTTCTTTTTTGCATGCCACTCAGCTTATGGAAACGTATGGTAGGCCTAGGAAACTAAAAGGAGCCCTGGTGGCAAAGACTGCTGACTGAAAGGTTGCAGTTCAATCCCCACAGCTGTTGCAAGGGAGAAAGATTAGACTTTCTGCTCCTATAAAGATTTACTGTCTCTGAAACTCTATATAGGGTAGCTATGAGTCAGAAACAACTCGGTGGTTATAAGTTTCGTTTCGGTTAAGAAACTAAAATACAGGGTAAATCATAAAAATCCTATGAATGTGTGTGTAATCTGTTTTGTTAGGTGCCATCGAGTCGGTTCCAACTCAAACCAACTGTATCCCCAACAGAACGAAACAATGCCCAGTCCTGAGTGACTCTCAAAATCGTTTTTAACCTTGAGCCCATCGATGCTGCCACTGTGCCAATCTATCTTGTTGAGGGTCTTCCTCTTTTTTTGCTGACCCTCCACTTTACCAAGCATGATGTCTTTCTCTGGGAACTGTCCCTCCTATGTAATATGCATGTATTTAAATCGCTTTTATTTAACTCATAAGAATCTATTACTTTAAAAATAGTAATCTATGTTTGTATACAGTGGCAATGTAATTTCATAAATCTTATAAATCATTAACACTAAAGTATAACTCATTTCTTTCTCATCCTTGAAGTTATATGTAATTTTACATTATAAAAGTGACTGAGATTGTGTGATTTATTGTTTTACTATAAATGGAAACAGTTTGGTTTAGATATATTTCAATGTGTGTCATAAAACATACTTGTGATTAAAAACTGAATAATCAAAAACCTTATGCAATTTTGCTACTATGCTATAGACAGACATATAAATGAATGTGCCCTTTGGTGGCACAACTGATTAAGCACTTCACTACGAGCTGAAAGATTGAAAGTTTGAACCCATCCAGAGGCCTTCAGAAGACAGCCTAGTAATCTGCTTCTGAAAAGTAACATCCTTGAAAATTCTATGGATCAGTTCTACTCTGTGCACCTGGGGTTTGTATGAGTCAGAACCGACTCAACAATACCCAACAATGAGTCACTATGAATTGTAATCAAGTCCAGTGAGTTAATAGTTAAGAGTCAATTGCCTGTGAACTGGATTTCTTCCGTGTGGATGATTCATCAATATTTATGTACCCATATTTTCTCATTCATTTTTCTGCCTCCACATTGTCTGCATTTGCTGTATGCATGTTGTTATTCCATCTTATATTCAAATTTGTAAAATTCTAAAAGAAACAAATGTCATTAAGTTTAAGTTCTGCACAGTACTTCAAACATTAAATAATATCCCACAGCTGAGTTAATTCAGACTGATAGCCTCCCTATACAACAGAGCAGAACTGCTCCCTGGGATTCATGGAAGCAGGCTGACTTAGCTTTCCTTGGTGGAGCAGCTGGTGGGTTTGCTAACCTTTTGGATCACTAACCTTGTAGTTGGCAGTACAGGACCCAACCCACATTGACACCAAGTCCCCTTGAATACAAAGCACACATCAACAAAATATTACTCATCTGTAAGATTAATTTCACCTTCCTTATGATGGTTCCTCAGCCTATTATGATGAATCTAGAAGTGCGAGAACGGAAATAACCAGTGTGAGGTTTTATGGTTAATTAGTTCGTAATTACTAAATTACTAAACTGTTAAATAAGAATTTACTATTAATTTAACTTATTTTAAGAGTTTAGATATCCATATGATTCTGGTTTGGAAATACTTCTATGTAGCAGGAGCTATGCTTGACACTAGAAATATAAAGATGAATAAGACATGTTTGTTGTTGTTGTTAAGTGTCATAGAGTCATTCTGACTCATAAGTGACCCTGTATAGGGTTTTCAAAGAGCAGCTGGAGAGTTTGAACCACTGACATTACAGTTCAAACCGACCTTGAGGTCAAATGCTTATCCTACACACCACACCAAGACTCCAAATAAGACACAAGCCCAAATATCTCACTATTTAATGGTGGTGACAGACAAGTAAACAGATAGAATAAAATACAGATTTATTTCTAAATACAATTTACCTTACTTTCGAAGACTTCTTTTGCTACTAGATTGTAAACTTTTCTAAGGCAAAGTCAATTACCTATTCATCTTTGTATTCTTAGAGCCAAGAGTGCATTACTCCTTTATAACTTGGCACAATAGAATTGTGGCTTCTAAATCTGGGATCTATACTGTGAGAATATAGGGGAAAATGAGTATTTGTAAATGGAGAATCAATAAAGCAAGGAGAAAAGTCATTATCTGTCTCTGCTTTGCTCAGCACCACACTGATGTTAACTGTTCTGAAAAGTGTCACCGTAATAACAACAATAATTGCAACAACTATACAATCATCAAAACTTTGGCCCTGATTCTGTAAGTAGTAAGCATGGAGAACAGAGTCTCAGGGATTCTATGTGACCCCAAGCCGGCTCAGTGCCCTTAAGTTCCTGTGCTTGTGCACCAGAACCTCATACAAAACTCAAGCTATGGCTGTAAAAGAGTGTGAGCAATCCCTCCAGAATCAGCTCCATCCTGATCATTTGGAATCTTCTTGTGCTGGCTGCTTGCAACAGTGTCCTTCCGGCTCCCCAGCACTAGCTTCCTATCCTCTTTGCCTGACTCCTTCAAACTGATGTCTTGGTGAGACTTCCAGCTTCACTATGCAGTTCAAGTTTTGTTTGCCATGTCACCTGTAACCCTTGCTGATATGGAGCACAAATCACAAGCAACCCTGACCCCTAATTCTCTAGCCAGCATTATCGGGACACCAGGCAGCTACAGAACCTTGTTCTATTTGATCCGGAGGAGATCAGATAATTCATCATAACCATAGTACAATCAAGGCTTCTGAAAATATTAGCATATAAAAAGTTATGCAATAAACATCAAGTTTTCTAATACCAAGATTTTAATTTTTATGGCAAATTGAGCATTTAAAATGAAACTTCATTTTTAAGCACAGCATTTGATTTTCCAAAGGGACATCATATAGTCTTTGCTGATTACCTACCTAGGGGTGCATCCTGGTAGTGACCTCCAAATTTACTACCAGAAGCTAAGCAAGACAGTTTTCATTACAGTTAGGCCATCTAAGTGCTGGGTGATTAGGTAGAAGGGCTAATACCACTCTGTAAAGCTTACTTCTTTTCAAAACTGATTACAATGCAAAAATAATCTCAATTTATTTATTAATTGGATGTTCATATTATTATGTATTTGTTGCTGTTACATGCCATCAATTCAATTCCAACTCATTGTGACCTTATGTGACAGATGAGAAATGTTCCACAGGATTTCATAGGCTGGAATCGGCTTTAAAAGGCTTTGATTGTGTGGATCATGACAAGCTATGGACAACATTACAAAGTATGAGTATTCTGGAACACTTAATTGTGCTCATGAGGAATCTGTACATGGACCAAGAGGCAATTGTTGGAACAGAACATGGGAACACTGAATGGTTTAAAATTAAGAAAGGTGTGTGACAAGGTTGTATTTTTTTCACTATACTTATTCAACCTGTATGCTGAGCAAATAATCCAAGAAGCTGGGTTCTATGAAGAAAAACGTGGCATCAAGATTGGAGGAAAACTCATTAACAAGCTAAGATATGCAGATGATACAACTTTGCTTCCTGAAAGTGAAGAGGACTTAAAATATTTACTGATGAAAATCAAAGACCATAGCCTT
>NW_006408537.1:20862146-20868649 GCF_000296735.1 Chrysochloris asiatica | reverse complement strand
CAAGGACAACTGTACTTTTAGGAGGAGCTCTTCTTCAGTTGTATTTTGAGTGCCTAGCCATCTGAAGGGCTCACCTTCTGGTACTATTTCTGACAGTATTTGGTGGTCTTCATGTTTCAATATTCAATATTCTGGTGGTATCTGACAGTGTTCCATGGCTACTAATAAGGTTTTCAGTGACTAAATATTCGGAAGACGTCTGTCTATTCTTCCTAGTCTGTCTTACTCTGGAAGCTCAGCTGAAACCTGTCCAACATAGATGTAACCTACTGGTATTTAAAATACTGGTTGTATAGCTTCCAGAATCACAGCAACATGCAAGGCATCACAGTATGGTAGACTGAAAGAAGAATGGTGGTTCACGATTATAATTAGCCCAAATTTTCACTTACTTACTGAAAAATACTCTCTGAGATTAGTTTTAAAAGGAATTCTTTATTGATTAGCAGAAAACAGTAGAAGCAGAAAATGTTATATGGACTCAGTGAAGTATAAAATACAGTTGTCAGTAGTGGATCTACTGGTTCTGTATAATTGTCATTAGTCACTTCTGGCTGAACCTCTTGTTGATGAATCCTGTCATTCACCTGAAAATGCTTAATGAATGGCAACCTTTTGCTGCCAGTCTTACAGAAAGTTAAACAAAAGCACAGAAAGTTAATTAAAACCAAACAGGTGAGATAATGAAACTAAATGACTACAAATAACTTAGATCTACAATGAAATACACGGATGGCTTGACGTATGCTAATAATTAACTGACAAAAATTTGTATATGTAAATATTATGTGGAATGCATTTTGTACCATGACTTTGTTTTCTTTTAATTTTTTTTTAATAAAGAAGACAGAATTAAGTAAGGAAAATTCACTTTCCTTAGTCATCTCTTCTCCTTCTTCTCAGACTTTCAACACCTCTAATCCTTACTCTCAACTGATGACCCTCCTTTCTGTTTTACTCAAATATATAAATAAACAGTGAGTACGGTGGCTCTGTACAATAAGCATTGAACTGCAAACCATAAAGTTGGCAGTTCGAGCCCACCAGCCACTCCATGGGAAAAAGATGAGGGTTTCTGCTTCTGAAATACAGGAAACCTAATACATGGTCTCTATGATTGGAACTGACTCAATGACATTTAACAACAATAACAATAAATAAATAAATAAGCAGAAAAGAGTCTTACCATATCTGTTATACATCTGCATCTATACCTAGAGACGCTGGTTTCCCTCAACGCTCCCTATGCTACCATTTCAAGAAAATCCTCAAGTATGCAACAGACTCCATTCCCTCTTTTATATTTAAGAATAATCTTTTCCTTCTTGGTCCCTTATGTGATCAATTTTTTCCTCTAAGGAATAGTGTCATCATATGAAAACATGTGAAACATTCTTACAGCTCAAGAACGAAACACACCAAAATACTCTCATTTGATCACACACACCAAGCTAATATTACATTCATTTCTCTTTCCAATAAAGCCTTGCTTTTATTTATTACTTCCAAATTTTCTATCTATTCACCGGTAATCTTAAACCAATCAGAATACCCAGACAACAGCCATTCAAAGCCACACCAAAAGTTAGCACCAATGACCAGTTTGTTAATGAAAGCATCCATGATATGTCCTCATTTTATTGGTCAGCAGCAGCATTTGCAATATTTGCTCACACCCACTTTTTTATTCTCACATGCCTGATATAGGGGCATGGCAATCTTTGCTATTATACTGACCAATCCATCTCCATTTCCTGTATCTTCATCATATTCCCAGCCTGTACATATCAGAGTGACTCAAATCATGTTAGATTTCTTCTCCAGTTATAATCACCCCCTTCGTAAAATGATACTTTCATGATTTTAAATACAATTGATTTGCTGACAACATGTTTATGTCCATTTGGACCTCTCACCATGAATACCTGACTGACATATCTAATGGCCTATTTATCATCTTTTAAAATGTGAAATATGCATCTTAGATTTATTAAGGACCAAATCTAAATAGCAATCATCCTGTAAAACTTGTTTTCCAGCAGTCTTCCTCATGTCATTAAGTAGCATCCCCATTTTTACAGTTTCTCAGGTCAAAACCTCAGGATTATCACTGAATATACCCTTTCTCTGATATCCCATATTTAGTCAGTTAAGAAATTCTTTTAGCTCTAACATACAAATGTAGGGAGACCAACATTCCCCCTTTCCCCACTGTGTTAACCCCTTCTCCAGATTTCCATAGTTATAACCTTGTTTCAGTCCACTGCCATTTTCTCTACTGAGTCTTGGGAGCACCCTTCTATCTTGTCTTTCTGCTTAAATTTTTTCCCTAAGTGTTCTCAATTGTAGCAGCCAGAGTGATCCATTTAAAATGTATATCAGATAAAGCCATTCTATTCTTTCAAAATCCACTCATGGCTACACACCTCATTGAGAAAAACAAAGTCTTTGCTTGAAAAATCAAACCCAAAATATCTGTTTCCTGTTGTTGTTGTTAGGTGCCATCAAGTCTGTACCAACTCATATGGACCTTATGCACAACAGAACAGAACACTACCTGGTCCTGTGCCAATCTCACAATGGCTGCTACACTTGAGCCCATTGCTGCTGTCTTTATGCCAATCATTCGTGTTGGGGACATTCCTCTTTTTTACTTACCATCCACTTTATCGAGCATGATGTCCTTCTCCGGGGGCTGGTCCCTTCTGATAATATGTCCAAGGTAGGAGAGAGGAAGTCTTGCCATCTGACTTCCAAAGAGCACTTTAACTGTACTTCTTCCAACATAGATTTGTTTGTGTTGGAGATGTTCTTCTTCAACACCATAACTCAAATTCATCAATTCTTCTACATTCTTACTTATTCATTGCCCAACTTGAACATGCAAATGAGGCTATAGAAAATACTATGGCTTGGGCCAGGCACATCTTACCTCAAACTGACATCTTTGCTCTTGAATACTTTAAAGAGGTTTTGTGCCACAGATTTGCCTAATGTAATATGTCATTTGATTTCTTGACTGTTGCTTCCATGAGTGTTGATGGTTGGTTCAAGCAAACTGAAATCTTTGACAACTTCAATCTTTTCTCCTTTTATCTTGATGTTATTTATTAGTCTAGTTATGAGTATTTTTGTTTTCTGTACATTGAGATGCAACTTATACTGAAGGCTTTGATCTTCATCAGGAAGTATTTTAAATCCTCTTTGCTTTCAGTAAGCAAATAGCATATATTGCAGGTTATTAATGTGTTGTCCTCCAACATTGATGACACGCTCTGCTTCATGTAACCCAGCTTTTCAGATTATTTGCTCAGGATACAGGCTGAATAAGTATGATGAAAGAATACAGCCCTGTCTCACACCTTTCCTGATTTAAAACCATTTAGTATCCCCCTGTTCTGTTCAAACGACTGCCTCTTGGTCTATGTACAAGTTCCTCATGAGCATAGTTAATGGCTCTGGGAAACTCATTCCCCACAATGTTGTCTATAGCTTGTCAAGATCCACACAACTGAAAAGCTTTGTATAATCAATAGAGTATAGGTAAACATCTTTCTGATATTCTCTCCATTTAGTCAAGATCCATCTGACATCAACAATGATACCCCTCATCCTACATCCTATGTCTGACTCCAGTCTGAAATCTGGTACCTATATCAAATTTATTTATTCATTCCACTTCTCATACCAGAGGAGCCCTGGCATGGTAGTGGTTTGTGAGATGGGCTACAAACAAACCATAAGGTCAGCAGTTTGAATCTACCATAAAGTCTTATTGTTGTTAAGTGTTGTCCAGTCGATTCCGAAATACAGCAATTTTGTAAAGATTTAGTCTCAAAAACCCTTTGAAGGGTCGCTATGAGTAGGCACTAACTCCACAGCACACAACCACCACCATCACAAACCAGTTGCATAATGCAGTGCTTCCTAATCCTAACCATGGTTCTAGATCAGGTTTCAGAAGTTAAAGGCTATAGCACCCAAGACTGCCAAGGTTGCCAAGACCTCAAATGCCAGCCGTAAAAATTTGGAGTCCCTATGACACCATCACTTCTGGGCTGCTGTCTACAATAATTTCTGTTTTTTCCAATAACCCCTAGAATGCTAGCCATAAGCTCAGGGGTTCCCAGAGCCATCCTAACTTCTGATTTGCTTACTCTTACTGATTTGCTAACTTCTGGTTTGCTGATTCTCTGACTGCAAAGTCATTTTGAACAGCAAGATCGACGGTTCAAGCTCGGCAGCTAATCTTTGGAAACACTCTACAGGGTTGCTATGGGTCAGAAGTGACTCAACGGCACTTAACAACAACAAATTTTCCCTTTGTTTCAATAATTGGATAGAACAATTCATAGAACTCATGAAAAATGGTATATTTATGACTGAATTTCATTATATGAAAAAAATATATATGCAAATGAAGAGTCATGTAGGGTCTGGGAGGGTTCCCAATGTAGAGATCTTATGCCCAAAAAAGAGATGTGGTACCCTCTCACCTGCATTGATGTCTTTCATCAACCAGGAAGCCCATGAAGCTGACTTTATTGTGGAGAACCTTTATTAGGGAATAAATGACTGAGTCATCCCCCAGCTAATATTACTGAGTGTAGTCTTCTCTGCTATGGTCTTCACAGCACTCACCTCAGTCGCCTCACTAGAATAAGGTGTCTAAAGGCTTCATCAATGATACTTCATTTGGAAAATTCTAAGATTTCATAGCTGGAATGAGTAACCTTTTTTCTGCCTAAATTTATAGCATCGTTCATACAAAATCACCAACTTAAAAATTAGCCTGCTATGAGTCCTGATATGACAATTTGGATTAATGCTGTGGACTGCAAAGTCAGAGTGAACTGCAAGGTCAGCCATTCAAGCTCACCAACTGATCCTCGGAAACACTATACAGGGTCTCTATGGGTCAGAACTGATTTGATGGCACTTAACAACAACAACAATAAATGTCATTGTTGGAACTTCAGTTGCCTTGGCAAGACCAGACCAAATGGTTTCACAGGCCTTACACAGCCCATGGGCCGGATGTTCCCACTCCAGCTTTAGAGGTTATATCATAGGAACCATGCGAAATGATCAAATGTTACATGTAAAGTTAAATTCTTTACCCGGCAGTACTCCTAATGGCTCACAAGAAGCTACAAATAGTGACCCTCTACTACCCTCTACACAATGATACTAGCCTCCCTGCTTTTTATACCAAATGCTAGCAGTGCTCTTGATGTATGTCTTTGCTCTTAATCTTTCTTATGATGGGAACCCTATTTGCCAACATAGTAGCATGGCTCACTTCCTTTTCTTTTTCAGATCTTTGCTCAAGTATCAGCTTTTGTGACATCAGTACTTTTCAGCCACTCCATTAAAAGCCACTCTATTACTAACCCATTTTCTTTTCTTTTTCTCCATAACATGTTTCACCAACTGCCAAACTATAAAGCTAATTGATGAATGCATTTGTTTATTATAGCTCTTGCTCATTAAAATATGAACTCCAAAACAGCAGATCTTTTTTGTATTTCAGTTACTTTGTGTACAGGTGTTTCCTTAGCCCTAAATCAGGCCCATAGGAAGTGCTAAAATATGTATTCAATAAATTTGTGGAAAAGAAGACCCTTGGCTTCAAATTATTTAGCATTGGTTTGAAACAATTGCTTATAGGAAGGAGAGCTGACTTCTAACCCCTGAGAACAACTAGATTGCAATCACATAAGAGCTCAGAGGGATCTAGGCTTAAACACTCTTAGTTCACAGTCCTCTGTGAACCTGGCCTCAGCTTCCCATCTTTAATCCTTAAAGTACTTCACTCCTTACTTTTGCCTTCCATTTAGTGCTTGACATTAAAATCATTTATTGTATGTGCAGTAAGTAGCCAGAACTTGGATTTCTGAAGTCAAAAAACACGAATTCAAATCCTAAAGGAGTGAACAGACTTACTGTTATTGTTAATTGACATTGAGTCAGTTCCAATTCATAGTGACTCTGTATAAGGTTTCCAATGATCAGCTAGTGGGTTTAAATTCCCAGCAGTCCAGTGCTGATCCTACAGTGCCACACAGTAAGATACAATTTCCTCATATTTAAAATGGAAACTTAAAAACAAATTACAACAGCAGAAATCATAGTCAAAAGATGTGCAAATGACTCCTAAATATATGAGAAACTTTTTGCATTACTAGTAAGTAGATGAATGAAAAACAATAAGAGATACTATTTTTTATAATATCAAATTATAAATTATAAAGTGCTCAGTGCTATGAAGGATATGGGAAGCTGGCTTCTGGTTGAGGGAAGATCATTTCATAGGACTCTTATGCCTGATTTTCAACACAGTAATTCCACTTATTAGAAATAATATTGTGAGGTATAGATTAAATGTTTAAGCATGAAGATGTTCAGTGTAACATTGGTTATTACATCAAAACATTTTTTTAAATGACCACAAATAAAGAGTTAAATAAGTTATAGTTTGCACAAAAACTAGGATATAACAT
>NW_006408537.1:20845196-20852875 GCF_000296735.1 Chrysochloris asiatica | reverse complement strand
CTGCACAGATTTATAGACCTTTATAAAGGTCTTCCTTTATAAAGTGCTGAAGAGCAAAGATGTCAGCTTGAGGAATAAGGTGTGCCTGACCCAAGCCATGGTATTTTCAATAACCTCATATGCATGCAAAAGCAGGACAGTAAATAAGGAAGACTGTAGAAGAATTAATGCTTTTGAGTTATGCTGTTGGAGGAGAATACTGAAAGTGTCATGGGCTGCCAAAAGAACCAACAGATCTGTGTTGGAAGAAGGGCAGCCAGAGTGCTCCTTGGAGGTCAGGATGGCCAAACTTCACCTCTCATACTTCGGACATACTGTCTGGAGGGACCAGTCACTGGAGAATGATATCATGTTTGGTATGTTGGAGGGTCAGAGAAAAAGAGGAAGACTCCCAGCGAGATGGATTGGCAAAATGGCAGCATCTATGGGCTCAAGCGTGGTAACAATTATGAGGTTAGCCCAGGACCGGGCAGTGTTTTGTTCTGTTATGTATAGGGTCTCTATGAGTTGGTACCAACTCGATGGCACCTAACCACAACAAGAACAATCTTTAAAGGGAGTCCTGGTGTGGTGCTGTGGACTATTGCATCAGAGTGCAGTCATTTGAACTGTAAGATCGGTAGTTCACGCTCACCAGCTTCTCCTTGGAAACCCTATATAGGGACACTATGGGTTGGAATCAACTCAACGGCACTTAACAGTCTTTAAAGGGGAGTCCTGGTGGCACTGTAGGATAAGCACTGAATTAAGAGGTTGATTAGAACTTCAAGGTGGTGATTCAAACCCACCAGTCACTCCTCAGAAACCCTATACAAGGTCTCTATGATTCAGAACCAATTTGACAGCACTTAACAACAACAATCTTTAAAGTAGTAGATCTCCATGTCTTGTCTCCCATGTTGTCACTGGTTGGTTCATATCCATGGACTTTTGGTTAGCATCCAAGAGCTAAACCACTGCAGCACCACTTAGACCTTTTAAATTCCTTGCCTAAATCAGAGTAGTTTAACTTAGTTTGTTACTAAGTCATATGCTATTCTCTTAATGAAAAACAACAACATAAAAATAGAAACTCACAACATGTTTGGTTTAAAATAATCTGGCAACTACATTGTCTGACCTGGAACTATAATTCTAAATGCTATTTCACCCATTTTAGTCAAGGCCACACAGTTCAGTTTATTGACTGGGTTCAGAAACCTCAGAGTCAAGTTGCCATGTTGAATACTGGCTCTGCTCCTTGGTGGCTGTGTGACCTTCTGCAATTATTTAATTTCTGTGTGCCTCAATTCCTTCATTTGTAAAACAGGGCTAAAAATAATCCATATATGATAGGAGTGCTATCTAGGACAACTAAAAGAAGACAAATCTTAGATTGGTTGGTGGATAGATGGATGGATGAACAGCCAGTTTATGTGTGCACATATTTTCTGTGTGTGTGTGTCTGTGAAGTAAAATATTTTGTGAAGCAAATTAAACACTTGCTGTGTTCTGGAAGCTTCAGTGCCTATGGAAAATATTCATTCATGGTTTCAGAAAGCACTGTTTTTTAATGTGATTTCATATTGCTAGAATGGCAGATCAGAGTTTTGTGGTATTCATAAACTGCCAAGAACTCAATTTGCATACATAAATCTAGATACAGAAAGATGTACTGAGACACTGTCAAATCTCATCTGGACATGTAGTGGAAAGTATGGCTTAGGGAGCTACCAAACATCAGTAAATATGCTAGCAAGCTGCAAAGGAAATCAAAATGCAGTTTAAAATGTCCCTTTAGTGTACTATGTCAATATTTTATTTTTCAAAGAACATAGCCAGTCTTCTAGGAATTTCAATAATGTGTTAAACCATCAAAATGTCAATTTGAGTGAAACTTACAAGTAAAAAGTCTTTCTCATAGAAGAGCCAGAAAAATCAAATCCAATAAAATTCAATAAAAAATACCCAGATAAAATAAAACAGATAAAATTTATATTAAGTTTCTGACAAATGCCTGATTATTTCATTTTCAGAAACTATTAAAAGTTCAACATTTATCTTTGGTGAAGGAGTTCAGTTGAACACTAGAGAATTGTTTTATACCATCTGAATGATATGACAACCATACTTTCACCTAGACAAACTTCCTGTCAACTGGTTGGATGCAGTGAACTCACACAAATAATTTCTAGCATTAATTTTCTAGTTTTTCATGTGACATTTGGATTTCCAGGAACTGTGTAGAAAACATCAAGCCCTAATGTTGTGTATGTAAGAAAAATTGTATGAACCTTTCAAAATTGAGACATTTTCAGATTTTAAAAATGCAGAATTGCAGTGACTGCTTACAGAGATGAACATGCCTTATTCTACATTGTGACTTTTCAGAAAAAAAGGAAGTCAAATTATAATGGGCTACAAAATTTCTTGGTATACATATCTTACTCTTTCTCCAAATTGTGCAGAATAGTATTGAAAGTCATTTGGAAAAGGTGTTTAATCAGCCAATCAAGGAAGAATATCCTATTGATTACACTTTGGGGACTTCTTCTGATAATCTTTGTATTACCTTAATTACATCGAATTATATATATTTCTTGAGTTTGCTTCTAAAATTTTTAAAAATTGACTTTAAATTTTAGAGCAATGTTGTTAATTTACAGTAAAATTGTACAGGAAGTAGAGTGTTCCCTATGATGACTCTCCCAGCATAATATTTATCCTATTATTAACATCTTGCACTCCTGTTGTATATTTGTTGCAACTGATAAAGCAATATTAATAAATTACTGCTGACTAAAGTCCATCATAGTTCACTTTTGGTGTTATATGTTGTTGTTAATGGTAAGTGCCCTTGAGTTGATTCCGATGCAAAGTGACCCTGTACAGGATTTCTAAGGTATGGCTAGTGGGTTTGAAATGCTGACCTTGTGACTAGCAGTCCAGTGTATGTCTTATAGCACCATACCAGGACTCCAGCTGTTGTGTTATATAATCTTATATATTTGACAAATGCATAATTCCTTGCGTCCATCATTACAATGGAGTCCTGGTGTGGCACTGTGGGCTAATATGCTGGACTGCAAAGTTGGTTTGAACTGCAAGATCATTGGTTGAAGTTCACCAGCTGCTCCTTGGAAACCCTATAAAGGGTCACTAGAGTCAGAACCAATTCGATGGCACTTAACAACAACAGTCATTATAATATCATAAGGAATAGTTTCAATGCCTTAAAAATGCCATGTGCTCCACCCATTTATGCTCCCCTCTTTCCCTGAATTCTAGACAACAATATTTTTTTCTTTTTACAATCCATATTGTTTTATCTTACCCAGGTCTTTATAGTTTTACCATACCCAAAATGCAGTTTTGTTGGCCCCATACTGCATTTAGCCTTTTTAGAATGGCTTTTTTCCCTTAACAATATGCATTTCTGTTTCTTCCATGTCTACTTATATTGTTGGATTTCATTAATGTTTGTTTATTCAGTCACCTATTGAAGGACATTACATTCCATCTAGTTTGGGGCAATAAGGCTTAAAGTTCCTATACATATCCTTGTACAGGTTTTTGGTGGACACACATTTTCAATTCATTTGGTTAAATGGCTATGAACACAATTAGCGTACGCCTATGCTTAAATCTTGGAGAGGGGTGTCTCTCTAGGATAAACACTGGACTGCAAACCACGAGATAGGCAGTTGGAGCCCTTAGCTGCTCTGTGGGAGAAAGATGTGGCTTTCTGATCCCGTGAAGATTTACAGCCTAGGAAACCCTACAAAGGGTTGCTATGAGTCAGAAGTGACTTAACGGCACTTAGCAACAATAACATTTAACTGTGCCAGACACAACTAAATTGTCTTCAAAGTGTCTGTGCCATTTTGGGCACACACGTCTTTAAACTAAGGTATTCCTAGTTTCTAGTCTTCAATTACTTTTGAAGGAGTTTACAACCATTTAATAATGGGTAAAATTAACCAACATGGAAAATAGTTCTTGGCTTTGTCTTCTGTTGCTTTTAAGGATTTTACTTTGAGAATTCTTTGCTTTGAGAGTTTGAGATAGTTGATCAATATTTTGAACATTTAGTTCAACAGAGCTATTTACTCTAAGTCCTCCTACTGTAGGATAATTGAATGGCAAAGCTGAGAGGAAACTAAGCATCAGGAATTAAAAACCCAACTGCTTATAGAACTCAGGACATGAGTAAATGACAAGAAGATTTAAGGTAATCTAGAAAGTATATTCTTGGTTAAAGGCACTAACAATTCTGCAGATTTAATTAAGCAAGTCTGCAAAGGGCTTCAGAAAATTTCAAGCTTCAAACAATGATGTCACCCAATAATTTTACTTTGTTGATAAGGAAAATGAAGTCCAGATAATGTGATGTATTCAAAGGTACAAAGATAGGATCTGATTTGGGGCCAGAATTCAGGTTACATGACTTCCATTCCAATTTTCTGTCTGCTTTATAGTATTTTCCCTCTAATATCAACACTTACCATTATACTCTACCCACTTTGTGATACAGCATGACTCAAGTTGAGCAGAAAAAGCTGAAAATATCCATCAATCATCAGGATATGCAATGTATGAAGTATGAATCTAGGAAAATTGGAAATCATCAAAAACTAAATGGAACACATAAAGATATTTCAGTTATTAGTGAATTGAAATAGATTGGTACTGGCCATTTTGGATTAGAAAACCATAAGTTCTAGTGTGCAAGGAATTACAATGTGAAGAGGAATGTTGTCATATTCATTGTCAAAAAGAATATTTCAAGATTGGATCTTAAGTACAATATTGTTAGTGATAGAGCATTATCAGTACATCTACAAGGAATACCAATTAGTTAATACTTATAAACAAAACCATAATGCCAAAGGTGAAGAAATTGAGGATTTTTAATCAGCTTCTGCCACCTGAAACTGATCAAACTTTCAATCATACTGTAACGATGATTACTGGTAATCAGGATGCCTAAATTGGAAACAAAGATGAAGGATGAGTAGTTGGAAGACATGGCCTTGAAGATGGAAACGTCTCTGGAGATTGTAAGAAATAAATTTGTAATATTGATGATTTATTTATTGCAAATGCATATTTTTAACAGCATAAAATGGGATTATATACATGGTTAAACCACAGGAATCAAACTGATTACTTGATGGAAAGAGACTATGAAGTAGCAGGATTCTATCAGTCAGAACAATTGCAAAATAGGCATCAACTGCCCTTATGCAATTATTCAAGTTCACGCTGACGAAGATTAAAACAAGTTCACCAGAGTCAAAGTACAACCTTAAGTATACCCCACCTGAATTAAAATATCATCTAAATAATAGATTTGACATACTGAACTTACAACCAAAGACCAAACTAATTACTGAACTTGTGACCAAAGACCAAACTAATTACACATGAAGAAAGCAAAATGTCATTTAAAAGACAGGAACAAAAAAGAAGACCAAAATGGTTATTAAAAGAGTCTCTGAAACTTGTTCGTGAACAAAAATAGCCAAAGTGAATGGAAGAAATGATGACATATAACAACTGAAGAGTAGATCTCAAAATGCAACTTGAGAAATTGAAGTATTATAATGAAATGAGTAAAGACTTGGAGTTAGAAAACCAACAAAGAATATGCTCTGCATTTCTTAAGCTGAAAGAATTGAAGAAAAAATTCAAACCAAAAGTGGTAATACTGAATGGTGCTAAGGCAAAATATTGAACAATGCAGAAAGTCTAAGGAAACATGGGGGAAAAAACAGTCACTGTTCTAAAACAAATTGGTCAACATTCAACTATTTAAGGATGTTATATGTAATCAAGAGCTGATGATATTGAGTGAAGGAGTCCAGGTCACATTGAAGGCATTAGCAGAAAACAAGAATACAGGAATTGATGGAATAACAATCAAAACGGTTCAACAAACAGATGTAATTCTGAAAGCGTTCACTCATCTGTGGCAAGAAATCTGGAAGACAGCTGCACTGTGTCTATATCTGTGCTCATTCAAAAAAGAAAGGAGATCCAACAGGATATGGAATCTATCAAACAATACCATTAATATTATATATAAATAAAGTTTTGCAGGCAATAACAATAATAATAATAAAACAGTTGCAGCAGTACATTGACAGGTAACTGCCAGAAAATCAAGCTGGATTCAGAAGAATTGGGATATCCTGATATTGAGATATCATTGCTTAAGACAGGTGGATCTTGGCTGAAAGCAGAGAAGACCAGAAAGATATTTACCTATGTTTTATTGACTATGCAAACCCATTCAACTATGTGGAGCATAACAAATTAGATATAACATTGTGAAGAATAAGAATTCCAGAATACTTAACTGTACTCATGTGGAACGTGTACATAGATGAGGAGGCAGTCATTCAAACAGAACAATGAAATACTGCATGACTTAAAATCAGGAAAGGTATATACCAGAGTTGTATCCTTTCACTATACTTAATTTGTATGCTAAATAAATAATGCAAGTAGTTGGTCTGTATAAAGAACAACTTAATGTGGCATCAGGATTAGAGAAAGCCTCATTAACAACCTTTAATATGGAGATGACACAACCTTGCTTGCTGAAAGTGAAGAGTATTTGAAGTACTTAAGATGAAGTTTAGAGACTACAGTCTTCAGTATGGATTACACTTAATTATAAAGAAACCACAAAAACAACAACAACAACAACAACAAAAAAGGACAATTAAAAAATATCATGGTAAACATGATTGAATTTAACAATTTCATTTTATTTGGATCCACCATCAGAACCTATATAAACAGCAGTCACAAAATCAAAGGCTGTGTTTCATTGGTCAAAATTGCTACAAAAGACCTTCAAAATATTAACAAGTAAATATGTCACTTTGAACACCAAGGTAGGTCTGACCCAAGACACCAAGGTAGGTCTGACCCAAGCCATGGCATTTTCAATCGCCTATCTTCAAGGTTGGCGGTTCAGGCTCAACAGCCGCTCCTCGGAAACCCTATGCAGGGTCACTATGGGTCAGAACTGATTCAACTGTACTTAACAACAATCATGCATTTGAGTCCTGGTATAGCAATTTAGGATAAATACTGGACTGCTAACTGCAAGGTCAGTGGTTCAAAACTGCCAGATGGTCCTTGGAAACTCTACACAGGGTTGTCATAAGTAGAAACATACTCAACAGCAGTTAACAGCAACATTATGCATATGAAAGCCAAAAACTAAATAAGAAAGACTGAAGAAACCTTGTTGATTTTAATTATGGTATTGGAAAAGAATATGGAATGTAGCCTGGACTGTCAGAAGAATAAATAAATTTGTGTTGGAAGGAGTACATCCAGAATACTCCTTAGAAACAAGAATGCTGAGACTTCATCTTACATAATGTGTACATGTTATCAGGAAACACGAGTCCCTGAAGAAAATCATCATGCTAACTGAGGAAGAGGAAGTTAAAAAGAGAAAGACCCTCAATAAAATGAATTGACAGTGGCTGCAACAGTGGACTCAACCATAGCAAGTTTTGAAGAGGCTGCTGGGTCAGGTTGTTTCTTTCTGCTGTACATACTGTCCTTATTAGTCAGAAACCACTCAAAAACACCTAACATTATTATACTTCACTAGGTATTTTAACATGCATAAACTACAAGGAGCTCTGGTAGAGTAGTGGTTACGAATCGGGCTG
>NW_006408537.1:20839671-20845096 GCF_000296735.1 Chrysochloris asiatica | reverse complement strand
TGTACAGGGTCGCTATGGGTCGGAACCGACTCAACGGCACTTAACAACAACAACAACAAACTACAATATATCTAATTAGACAACAAGACATCCAGAATTTCATAAAACCGGAATTCAAAAAGTTAGACCTCAAAAATTCCATAACTCTAAGCTATTATTTTTGTCATGAAACTTTGTATCTTCTATCTTCCATATATAGAAATAACAAAAACCTTCAAATGTAAGATTTTTCATGGTCTGTCCACATGATGCATCTAAATGCAGTTCAGCAGTCTCAATTCCTAGGAGTCCAGATTGAGCTTTAGGACAGATGGCAGCAAACCGTGCAGAACATTTCTGCAATGACACAGCTCATTTGTTTTTTTCTGCATAAAAATGACCTCTATTTTTCTCTTCATGGAATAATGGATAATATACCAGACCAGGAGTCAGGATACCAATCCTAGACTTGGGTTTGCAACTGTTTCCACCAATTGGGCTAGACTTAACTTTTTGACTATAATTCCTTCTTCTCTAAATTGAGTGGGAGGGATGAAATAATCTCTGAAGTCACTTCCAGTTTCTTCTTCTATTTTTCTTGCATATGTACTTTTGGATGAAAAAAATTTTTCATTCAAATAATAACAAATAAAAAATCCTTGTAGAAAATATTTTCCTTATAAAATCTTTAGTAATGTTCATCACAATTGATCCAAAATAAATTTACACCTGTGCAAAGTAATTTTATTCTTATTAAATCAATGCCATTCAAAACTCTACAATTTGGCACTATCTAGAATGCTCTACTAAGAACCTCTGGTAGCGTAGTGGTTACTAATCGGGCTGCGAACCTTAAGGTCAGCGGTTCGAAACTACCAGCCGCTCCGCGGGAGAAAGATGAGGCTTTCTACTCCCGTAAAGATTTACCCCCTCAGAAACCCTTTACAGGGTCGCTATGGGTCGGAACCGACTCGATGGCACTTAACAACAACAACAACAACAATGCTCTACTAAAACCATATACAGGGTCGCTACGGGTCGGAACCAACTCAATGGCACTTCACAACAGCATAATGTTACTGGGAGTCCTGGTGTGGCTCTGTGGGTTAATGATCTGGACTGCAAAGTCGCTTTGAACTGCAAGCGTGGTAGTTTAAGCTTACCAGTCGCTCCATGAAAACTCTATGCAGGGTCACTATACATCCGAACCGACTCAAAGACACTTAAAAACAACAAAATAATGTTACTAAAGGAGTCCTGGTGTTACATTAACGGTTAATATACTAGACTGCAACATCAGTTTGAACCGCAAGGTTGACAGTTAAAGCTCACCAGCTGCTCCTCGGAAACCCTGCACAGGGCCACTATGGGTCCGAACTGACTCGACAGCACTCAACAACAACAACATCATGTTACTAAAATTTATGTTATCATCAACAATGGCTTCCCAATTATCAAATCTGAGTCCTGGTGTGGCGCTGTAGGGTAAGCACTGGACTGCTAACCACAAGGGTGGCAGTTCAAACCCACCAGCCAATTCTCCTCAGAAATCCTATACAGGGTCGCTATGAGTCAGGACCAACTCAAGGGCACTGAACAATTAGCTAATCCACAGTCGTCTTTCATAGTTTTTACCATTCTTAGATTTGCTCCAAAAATTGACCCTGTTATTCGTCCTCTAGTCTTTCTCTCGACGGCACTTAACAACAACAACAAGTCTTTCTCTACTTGCATCTTAATTATTGTGACCACGCCTTCCATATTTCCTTAGTTTAATCTCAAAGTCTTAACTGTTCTTCCTCCATGCTCCCCTTAAACTTCTATTAACCATCCTCATTTTTGCTTTGTGTTCTCTGATAATGCTGACCTATCTCCTCAATAATCGGAACCATCACCTGTAGTTGTTAATAATTCCCAAATCTCGATAGCCCACTCTAACTTTTCTCTTGAAATCGGATCAGTCTTTTCAACTGTTGCCTGAATGTTGTACAGACACTTGATAACCATCTTTACTATCAAAAGCTCTTTATTCTACATTCTCCTTGTCATCCAAGCTAAATTCTTGGACTCAGCCTCATATTCTTGTTTTTGTCACTTCTGAGATTTAATTAGTTATCATCAATTGCTTTCAATTTATAGTATTTAAATGCAACACTTATGTGTAATATTACCTTCTGGCTTGGTTTATTTCTATGGCATGTGGACTACTGCAATAGCTCTTAATTAACTTAACTCTGTCTAGTTCTCCCAATCTATCAAACTACTGCCTGAATTTTCTTCCTAAAACAAAAATCTCATCATGTCATTCCAATGCTTTATAAACTGCCTATGCAAGAATGTCTAATAATTTCAATATATCCTATAATATCCTCCAAATTGTAAATCAAACCCTTCACTTCCGTCTCTACCATGCCTCTAACAAAGCCACAGCAGCACAAAAATACCATATTTGAAATGTGTGATGTGTGTTCATGCTATGATGCCTTTGAATACTACATTACTTCTGCCTGGACTATACTAATCCTTTTCTCCTTTTGCCTGCCAGGCTTATATTTATTCTTTCAGGGTAACCTCAAAAGTGGTGCCTTCTTTTGCTCCCTATGGTGATTAATAACACTGCTCCTCTGACTCCCAGTGACACAGCCATGAGACCTGACAAATATCAATGTATTTATAGAAACAATAGGTCACAATGCTAAACATTGACCCAGTTCTAGAAACTCTGGCAAGGATCCCTGATGGTACTGTGTGGGTTAGGTATGGGGTTGCTAACTGCATGGTCACTTGTTCAAACCCATCAGCATCTCTAAGGGAGACAGATGAAGCTCTCAGCTCCAGTAAATATGTATAGTCTTGGAAACCCTCCATAGGATCACTGTGAGTCAGAATTGACTCAATGACAGTAAGTGAAAAACTGGTATGCATGGTGGCTGTATGCAAGTCTTTGCTATAACGTTTGTAACTCTCTGGTGAAATACAGACCATCTCTTACTTTTATTATATTCCTAGTGCCAAATCCTTAATAAGCTGCTAAGGATTTGCTTGTTGACTTAACTAAATTGTTCTTAATTTTTCCTCCAATGATAAATCTCAAAAAATAGAAGAGTTAAAAAAATAGGAAAGCTCTTCGTAAGAACTCATCAAGAAAAGAGTGGAATTTTTGCAGACAATTCAATTTGATTATTTTGTACTTGTTTTGTTATTTATGTAGTCAGGAGATACCAGTTGCTGGAGAAGGATATCATGTTTGGTAAGGTGAAGGATTAGAGAAAATGAGGAAGCCCCACTCCCGACCCCCGAGAGATAGGTTGGCAAAGTGGCAGCATCAATGGGCTCAAGTGTGGCAACAATTGTGAGGTTGACCCAGGATAGGGCAGTGTTTCATTCTGTTATGCATGCAGTTGCTATGAGTCGGTAACAACTCAATGGCACCTAACAACAACAACAACAACATATGTGCCAAGGTCCTAACATAAAACAAAGGGACACACAAAGTTAGTAATTAATTCCCTTATTTTGGTTTGTGGAGATCAGATTAAAATTTTATGGGGTTTGCATTTTTTATTTATTTCTAGTTCAAATATATATAATTTAAATATGTTTGTGTCTAGAATGTAGAAGAACTTGTTCACCATAAGCAAGAGGTTATTGTATTAGAAACTTCCTTCATTGAACAATAATCTATCGAATTTAGAAAACTGACTTGCAGTTGACTTAGATGCTGATCATTCCCAAAAGTGAGTAAAAGTCCATTGAACCTCTAATTGAATTCCATAATCCCCAAGTTGTAGTTAAACTCAGTTTCTGGTTAGGAATTTGGAATCTGCACAATAAAGTCTGAAGGGAGTCAATGTGGAGAACTTGAACTTCTTAATGTTATTACATGACATCTATAGGACTCTTGAAAGTATATATTGGAACATTACATTTCCTAGAGTATATAATATGAATCATACAAAATAAATGTCAACTGGAAAAAGTAACTTTTTCATTTGCTGGCTGTTCTCCATGTTCTCTCTATTGTAGGTACTACCATGAAATGCTAGCATTTATTTACAGTTTTTCTAACATCTGGGGCAAGGTTTCTCAAACTCTGAACTATTGTCATTTTTTTTTTTTTTTGGCTGAATAATTATTTTTTATAAGGTGCTGTCCTGCATATTGCAAGCCCCTTACCAGAGTTCCTAGTCTTTAAGCGCTAGATATCACTACCATCTAACCCAAGGAACAACAACCAAAAAATTTCTCCATCCATTGCCAAAAGACTCCTAGGAGGCAAACTCTAACTGAGAATCACTGCTTCAGACAGTAGGGCAACATGGCTTCTAAGCTACCACATATCATAGTATCTGGTACATAGAATGTTTTGTTGTTGTTAAGTGCCATGGAGTTGATTCCGACTGAAAGTGTCCCTGTATAGGCTTTACGAGACTTTAAATCTTCACAGGAGCAGAAAGACTCATCTTTATCCCATGGAGTGACTGGTGGTCTGAACTTCAGACTGTCATTCACAGTTCATTTCTTATTGATGTGTTCAATAAATATTTCCTGAAAAATTAATGATTTGTAGTGTATGAGACTGTATGTTATACTGAATCTCAAAACCCCTATAGATATATGTTTTATCCATAAGATATATCCATTCCATGCCTACTGAAACAGGATCTGATTTTCTTGTTTGGAGGTAAGTAACACCATCTGTTATGTGTACAAATATTTATAATCATTCAACTTCAGGGATTACGGACTCCTGGTGCAAGAGGGCAACAGGAATACCCATGCAGGATAAATTGTCAAACCACCAACTAGCAGATTGGACAGAAATCATACAAAGTCGTCTTAAAGAAGCCAGATCCCTCAAGGAATGTATTAACATCTCAGTATAGAAGTCATTTAAAGGCAATCTGTTCTACTCTGTAAAAAAAAAAGACAAAAGGGAAGGTGATGGAGGTAAATGTTTGCTGTAGAGTAAGCACTGGACTGCTAACTTCAAGGCGATTCAAACTTACCAGCCACTCCTTGGAAACCCTATATAGGATCACTATAAGTTGGAACAGCACTTAATAATAGTCAATCCAAAACTGACTTCTTGTAGCATATCTTTTTTAAAGTCACATGTTCATATTATCTTTTCATAATCAAACTACATGGGAAGTCAAGTTATGAAAAGTTTATTAGCTGAGTATGACATTGGAACAAGAGAAGTTGTTTATACACAGAAGACTTTCAAATACTTTCATGTGAGTATAACCATCTCCACAGATGAAATTTCATCAAAAGAATGCCACCGTCTGAAGCCCTTGGGGGACTCAAAAGTGAATCTCCAGCGAGCACCCTGCTCTTGGAGAACTTTAATATATATACATACATACATATATATATATATATATGGAGCTCTGGTAGCGTAGTGGTTACGAATCGGGCTGCAAACCTTAAGGTCAGTGGT
>NW_006408537.1:20834538-20839521 GCF_000296735.1 Chrysochloris asiatica | reverse complement strand
TCATATTATTGATTGCAATCCCCAAAATGTAATATCACTTATCTTACTTTTTTCCTGTGCTTCCTGTTTTCAGTTCTCCTTCCTTTCTAACCCTTCTGTCTTAGCCTGGGCTCTTGAAGGAAGCAAAACAAGTGCTATAGTGATAGAGATAGAGATGGAGATGGAGTTCTGGTGTGTAGGATAATGCACTGGACCACAAATAGGTTTAAACAGCAAGATCAGAGGTTAAAACTCACCAGCTGCTCCTTGGAAGCCCTATACAGGGTTGCTATGAGTCAGAACTGACCTCGAGGGCACTTAACAACACAAATTTTATATATAGATTAATATAAAGAGAGGTTTATAACACGAAAATGGCTCACATTTGCAGAGGTGAGCAGATTCCCTATCTGTGGGTTAGTTGTCAGGCTGGAGGCTTCTGACTCATGTAGTTGCAGGGCTGATAAAACAAGATCAGCAGGTCAGACAGCAGGCTGGCAGACAGGCAAATCTGGCAGGTCAGAAGGCAGGCTGTTGATGACTCCCAGGATAGGCAGGTAATAGAGCAGGTCACTGGTTTAAGTCCAAAGAACTGGAGGTCAACAAACGAATCAGATGCAAGATCCAAACCCAGTAAAGAGCAAACAAACTTTGTCTGAGCATCCAATATATTGGAATTAGGCCATATTCCAGAGGAAGCTTCCTTTCAGTTGATTGGCTGTTCATAGCAGATACCATCACTGGGAATTACTACATCTTAGCTGTCAAACAACTAAGAATTCTGGCTCAGTCAAGTTGACATAAAATTTTAACTACCACACCTTCTGAACATTTTCCCTTGAGTAAGTGCTGCACTTTTGGATTAAGATGGTTGATAATTTTAAGGTGTGTTTACCCCTCCACTGTTATTGTTCCCATTATAGACCTGCCTATTGTTTTCCTGAAAATTGAGTCACAAGGGTGAGTTCAGTTCCAGACCTGAAGTGTGACTAAAGGACATAGTCTTGAGTTCCAACAGTCTCGATCTACTAAATAAGTCTGGTCTTTTTATGTTTTTTAGTTTTCTTCCATATTTATTTCCCACTCTATCCAAGACCTTCTAATGGCATCCCTTCTCAGAGTAGTATGAATATTGGGTACCATTTGGCTTTTCTGGTCTCAGGATCACAAATTGAGGTTCATGTGGTCCACAGGACTAATTGCTTCATGTGTCTTTGATTTTCTTCATTCTTCTTTACTGGTAAAAGAAACAGACCAACAGTTGCACCCAAGATGGCTACTCAAGAGTTACTAAGACCACAGTTGCTCCTCAATGCAGTAGGATGTAGAACATTATCTTTGTGGACTGTCTTAGCCATTGACTTTGGTGTCCCTCAATATGGTAGTGAGCACCCAGGCTCTGAGACTCATTTGCCCACGGAGATCTTTGGCTGCACACATCTTTCCCCTTAGTACTTCTGTGATTTTTTTTTTTTTTTTTAAAGGCTTTTTGGTCTTATCTATAAATGAGTACCACTATTTATTGTTGTTGTTGTTAAGTGCTGTCGCGTCGGTTCTGACCCTGTACAGGGTTTCCAGGGCTGTAAATCTTTATGGGAGCAGAAAGCCTCATCTTTCTCCCATGGAGCAGCTGGTAGTTTCAAACTGCTGACCTTAAGGTTTGCAGCCTGATTCGTAACCACTACGCTACCTAGGACATAATTAAATCTAGTCAAAATGGATTCCCTGTTAAATGGTCCCTTAGGAACAAAGTTGATTTATATTTGAGTCTTCACACAGGCTCTCATATAAGATGGTTTCTAATCACTGTTTATGGTTTTTATTTTTAAATACATATGTTACTTGGGGAAGACACCTCAACTAAGATGACCACCAGTAATACTAGTATTAGATGCAGACAGATGATAGGTTCAGTTAAAAAGAGAAAAAGAAATTTAATGCAAATTCAGTCATTATTCAAGACAGTATAACCTCACCTCTTAAATAACAACAAAATTTCATGGTTCCCAGGCATAGGTCCTTGAGGATCATTTTTTAAATCCTCACATTATGCAAATGAATATTTGTTCTTTGGATAAAATTATAACTAGATTCAAAAAGTGCTTCATGGTGGTGATGATGGTGGTGGTTATGTGCCGTGGAGTCGGTTCCGACTCATAGCGACCCTGTAACAGGGTTTCCGAGTCTGTAAATCTTTACGGAAGCAAAAAAGCCTCATCTTTGTCCTGTGGAACAGCACATACCTTTCCCTTTCTGTTTGAATGGCTGTCTCTTAGGCTATTCACAGGTTCCTCATGAACACAATTAAGTCTTTTGAAAAATCCATTCTTCTCAATGTTATTCATGTTTGTCATGATCCACACATTGGAATGTCTTTGCATCATCAATAAATCACAAGTAAACATCTTTCTGGTATTCACTGCTTTCATCCAAGATCCATCTGAAATCTATGATATCCTTTGTTTCACGCCCTCTTCTGAATCTGACTTCAATTTCTGTCAATGTACAGCTACAATCATTTTTTAATTAACTTTAACAAAAATTTACTGCCATATGATATTATTGTATTCCACCAGGTTACCTTTGGAATGGGCACAAATATGGATTTCTTCCCATTGGTTGGCCAGGTAGCTATATTCCAAATTTCTAGACGAGTGAACACCTCTAGTGATGTATCCATTTGTTGGAAGATTTCGATTTGTATTCCATTAATACCTGGAGCTTTGTTTCTCACAATTGCCTTCAGTGTTGCCTGAATTCTTCCTTCAATACAATCAATTCTTGATCATATGGTATCTCTTGAAATGACTGAGCATCAATCAATTATTCTTTGGCCCTGGGAAACTATGTATTCCTTCCATCTTTTTTTGATGTTTCCAATGTCATTAAAAATGTTGCTCATAGAATCCTTTTATATTGCAACCTGAGCCTTGAATTTCTTCTTAAGTTCTATCATCTTGAGATATGCTGAGCGTGTTCTTCCCATTTGGCTTTCTAACTCCAGGTCTTCGCACATTTCATTATGATATTTGAGTCTGTCTTTTAGTCCTGCCCTTTAAATTTTTCTGTTCAGCTCTTTAATTTCAGCCTGTCTTCCAGTCACTTTAGCTTCTCTGTGCTCAAGAGCAAGTTTCAGAGTCTCTCCTGCCATATATTTTGGTCTTTTCTTTCTTCCCTGTCTTTTTTAATGTTCTCTTATTTTCTTCATATTATGATTTTTTTGAAGTCATCTCACAACTCTTCTGGTCTTTGGTCATTAGTACCTAATGCAACAAATCTGCTACTGAAAGTCTCTAAATTAGTGTTGGATATACTCAAGGTCCTATTTTTGTTCTCATGGACTTGTCTTAATTTTCTTCAGCTTCAGCATGAGATTGACTATGGTCTGTTCTACAGTTGGCCCCTGGTTTTGGTTTTTGCTGATCATATTAAGCTTTTTCACCACCTTTTTCCACAGCTGTAGTCAATTTGATTCCTGTGTATTCCATCTGGTGAGGTCCATGTCTACAGTTGCATTTTATGCTGTTGAAGAAAAGTATTTGTATGGAATAAGTCATTGAACTTACAAAATTCTGTCATGCGATTTCCAGCATCATCTCTATCACTAAGGTCATATTTCCAACTACTGAAATTTCCTCTTCATTTTCAACTTTCACATTCCAAACACTAGTAATTTTTGATGGATCTTGATTGTATATTTGATCAATTTGAGACTGAAGAAGTTGGTTGTTGTTGTTGTTAAATGTCAAGTCAGTTCTGACTCATAGAAACCTGGGGTCTGAGGAGTAGCTGGTCAGTTTGAACTGATGGCCTTGTGATTAGCAGTCAAATGCCTATCCTACAGTGCCACATTAAAACTCCAAGTTGGTGGTTATTGTTGTTGTGTGCCGTTGAGTCAGCTCCAACCAATACCAACCCCATATAGGGTTTCCAAGGAGCATCTGATAAGCTCGAAACCCTAACCTTCCCGTTCAAACCGACTTTGTAGTCCAGCGCATTAGCCGACAGCACAACACCAGGACTCTAAATTCTTCATCATTGGCTTTAATCATTGGTACAAAATTTGAATAATAGTGACTTTAATTGGTCTGCATTCTAGACATATGGATATTATCTTATTACAGACCTCATTCTATATCAAGATAGATCTTAAAATGTACTTTTTGACAATTTATATGACATCAATTTTCTTGAATTTGTCATTCCTGGCATAGTAAACCAAAGGATTGTTTAATTCAAAATGGCCAGTACCAGTCCACTTCTGCTCACTGTGCCTAGAATATCAAGCTTTATGAATTGTATCTCTTTTTAAAAAACTTTTTATTGTGAGTTGCGTGCAGCTTTACAGCCAAGATCATCAACTTTTCATTCAACAAATCATACATGTTATTTCATTATAATGTTTACAATCCCCTCCATACAACAATTATCCCACTTTCTCCTGGTTGCTTCTATTTGCATTCCACGCACTTATCCCATCCCTTCTCAACTTTGTCCTTAGGAAAACATTGCCCTTTAGATTTTGAATGATTGACTATTTCACGGTGAGCATACCTTACTAGGTTTGTTGATTCCCCTATAAACCTATTTATGGCTTGCCTGAAAATTAGGCCATGAGGGTGAGTTCCTTTTCAGATCTGATGGGTGCTCAGGGACCATAGCCTCAGATTCCCTAGTCTCTCTTTCTGACCAATAAACCTGCTTTCTTGCTTTTTTAAAATTAAATAATTTTTATTTTGTTCCACGTAGTCTCCTACTCAATCTGAGACCTTTTAATGTGATCCCTGTCAGAGCAGTTGGTAGTGGTAGTTGGGCATCGTCTAATTCTCCAGGTCTCAGAGTCATGGAAATTGATGCTCACATGTTCCATTAGTCCATTGGACTAAATGATTCCAAGCCTCTTCAAGTCTTATCACTTTTCTCACTATTTCATTTTTTACAACTTCTAATTTTTCTAGATTCACATTTTATACATTCCAGGTTCCAATGATTAATGGATGATTG
>NW_006408537.1:20758521-20833815 GCF_000296735.1 Chrysochloris asiatica | reverse complement strand
TTATAGTGATCCTGTATAGGATTTCCAAGGCAGTAAATCTTTGCAGGAGCAGAAATCTTCACTTTTCTCTTGCAGAGTGGCTGGTGGACTCAAACCACTGACTTTCTAGTTCACAGTACAATATTTATTTTACAGTCATTGTACTCCCTTAAGTGGCTATTGTTGTTGCTAAATACCATTGAGTTGATTCCAACCTATAGCTACACGATACAGAGTTTCCAAGGAGTGACTGGTCTCAACCTCTGACTTTGTGGTTCAAACTGACCTTGCAGTCTTATATGCTTTTCCTATGACATCACATCAGAACTCCAAACGGATATTAGATTTAGTTAAAAAGATGAAAAGAATTTTTATTTGAGTCTTCACCCAATCTCATAGATGGGTGGTTTGTAATTGCTATATTTTGAAAAACATATTTGTTATTTCTGGAATGCACCTCAGCCTAAAATTACCTCTAGTAATGGTGGTTTTAGGTGCTTACAGATGATTGCTGTTGTTGTTGTTAAGGGCTGTCGAGTCAGTTCTGACTCATAGCAACCCTGTATAGGTTTGTGAGGAGTGAATGGTGGGTTTGAAACATCAACCTTGGGGTTAGCAGTCCAATGACTATCCTAAAGGCCCTACTAGGATGTTGCTCTTGCTGTTGTTGAATGCTGTCAAGTAGGTTCCAACTCATAGTGACTCTGTACAGGGTTTCTAAGAGTGGCTGGTGGATTTGAACTGCCAATCTTTCAGTTAGCAATCCAGTGCTTCAGTTAAAAAGAGAAAAATAAATTTAACATAAACTCAGTCATTATTCAAGATATTAACCTAGCTTTTAAAATAACAACAAAAGTTGATAGCACCCACAAATATATACCTCAGGATCATTCTTTTTTTAAAATTCACATTATGCAAATGGTTATTTGTGCTTTGGAATAAAATTATAAATAGATACAGAAAGTGCTGCATGGTAAGAAGTGATATTATAAATCTGTGTTAGATAACTCAAAAAATAACCATGGTGATGATGTAGACGCAGCTGCAGGAGATGTATGTGAAATGAACGATGAAAATGGTCTCATAAAATGTGAGTGAAGTAAAAAAAGTAGTATTTGTTAATAAAAATTTGTTGTGGCATTACACAAATAGAATATCATAAATTAAAGAGATGTTTAATCTACATTTGTTAAAAGTTATTAAATTGATCTTCCCTTTCTGATTTAAAGTTCTTCATATTACAAAAGCAGAATTAAGCTGATACAAGGGTTTGCCCACCTCTAAAATCACACAGACTTATTTAAAGTATGGCTTCCTCTTCCTTTGCTAAGGCAAACTAGAGCTGACAGAGTATTGTGTTTTATAAATATCTACTTGAGAAGCTAATTTACACTGGATATCCCACCCATTGTGAAGAGCAAAATACTCTTAGAAAGCTTGAATATCGTATTAGTATTACTACTTCAGACAAATAACACTGTCATTTTGTTAACCTGGCTTTGTCTACCAAGGTGTGCAGGCCAAATTGCATAACTGTCTGAAATAAATTATTCAATGAGTGTTGTGATATTCTCCAGATTCTGCAGTGTAATGTCAAAAACAACCTGTTTTCTACCCTGTATGTGTCACAAGCATAAGCAGTCAGTCAGGTCAGTAGACCTGTGGGGTTATTAGAAGAGGGAATGGTTACTGTAGGAAAGAGAGGGTGCAGAAGTTAGAAGAAAACACAAAAAAATTTCTTTTTCTTTCTTTCTTCTTCTTTTTGTTTTGTTTTGTTAATTTGACATACTGTGATGGAGTCTATAAGAACAATGTGCTTGGTTTTATAAATAGCAATAGAATACAGATTCTCACTTTGGTCTGTCATCTTAAGAGAAGAAACTTTATTAACATAAACAATTGATGATGTTGTTGTTGTTAAGTGCCATCAAGTCGGTTTTGGGTCATAGCAACCCTGTGTAGGGTTTCTGAGGAACTGCTGTTGAGCTTGCACCACCGACCTTGCAGTTCAAACCAATTAATAGCACTTGTACACTTGATCAACAAGGTTTCCCTTCTAAAGATTGCACTATCCCGTATAAATCTGAGTACTTTTATTTCAATATTTTTATCCAACTCTAATATGGACACCTGATATGGTACTGGAGTATCAATGTTGGACTGTGAACCACCAAGTTGACAGTTCAAACCCACCAGCAATTCCTTGGATACCCTATAAAGGGTTGCAACAAAAACATTAATATGGTTAGAATAAAAAATCGAAGGTTAACCTTCTGACTACTCTAAACCCAAAACAGCATAGATAAACATATTCACATGCAGAAGTTATGGATCAATTTTCAGGTGATTTTTAAATCTGTTTCTATTTTTACCTTCAGCACCACTTACTCTTGAATTGACACCATTTATAATCAATGTAAATTTTGAAGGTTTCCCCCTCCAAAAAACAGGTTCTGTGGTCCCTATAGACTCAGAGGATAACACTCAACCTCAAGGTCGATTTGAACCCTAATGTTAACGGTTCAGACTCACCAGCTGCTCCTTGGAAACCCTATGCAAGGTCCTTATGGGTTGGAATGGACTGGATGACACTTAACACCAACAACAGACTCAATGGAAATAACGAATGGAAACCTGAGCAAAGAGGTTTCCAATATGTACATAAGTTGTTGTTGTTAAGTGACATCGAGTCGGTTCCAACGTATAGCAGCCCTGTATAGAGTTTCCAAGGAGTGGCTTGTGGGATTGAACAGCCAACTTTGTGGCTCAAACTGACCTTGCAGTCCAGCTCATTATCCTGTAGCACCACACAAAGATTTCTCTATAGCACAGTCGGTCTTTAGTGGAATGATTGATACGTCTGTATATTTTTTCTTTCTACTTTGTCCAAAACTATAACCACTAGCTTCAATTTTTAATTAATTTAAATTAATTAAATTTAAATGAAATGAAATTTCCTCAGTAACACTGGCTACATGTTGATTGCTTGACAGCAAAATGGACCTACTGGCTATTGTATTCATAATGTAGATATAAAACATTTTCTATAATCACAGAAACATCTATTAGACAGCACTGAATAATGGCTTACTTAAGTAGAAAGGCTCAAAAACCAATTACGGTAAGAGGAGAATACAGTTCATATTTCCTTTAATGATATGATAAACATATACTCCCCAACTCTGTATATTCTTGAACCATTATACTGTATCACTTACATAGTACTACATCTCTATAAATGTTATCCTAAGTGCAAATACATAATTAATGCATAATAATTTGCTAATTATATACAGTATACATTCTAGTTCAGAGGTTGGCAAACTCAACAGGAGCAGATGGAAAGTATTTTAGGCTTTGAGAATCATACATTCCTACTGTCACTAGTCAACTCTGATATTGTAATGCAAAATCAAGCTCAAATAATATGTAAATGAAAGGACATGGCTGTGTTTCCATAAAACATTATTTACAAAAGAGGCAATAGGCAGGATTTTGGCCCAGACCACAACTTGCCAACACCTGTCTAGTCAATAGATAAGGAGTTATAATGTACATATAGAACTTTATGTAGATACAAGGTACACTGTGATAAATGCTATAATATGGCCAATGTCTTATGGGAAGACAGGGTTTAGAAAGATATTTTGTCTGAGAGAACTGGGGAAGACTTCCCAGAGGAGAAGCGATATAAAATGGGTCTTGAAGTTTGACTATGACCTCATTAAGCAAGTAATGAGAGACGGTAATTTCAACTTGAGAAAAGACAAAAAGCTTAATTAATAGCACAGGGCTTGTTCAATGAGTAGGAGGCAGATCATTGTAACTTGTGCTGACAGAGCACCAAAGTATGTATTAGTAGGAGGCAATCATGCTTTCTAAAAATATAGCAGGGTGTTACTTCCTATTGTCAATAAAAACTAGTATTTTCCAAAGTGATCAATGGACCAGCTGCATCATCTATTTTTGGTACTAAAATACTCTTCCTATATCATTCAAAGGAGCACGGTGACTCTGTAGGATAAACACTGGACTTTGAACCATCAGTTCGGCTGTCCAAACACACCAGCTGCTCAGTAGGAGAAAGATAAGGCTTTCTGCTCCTGCAAAAATTTATACCCTAGGATAATCTAAACAGGGCCGATATGAGTTGGAAACAACTCAAGGGTACTTGACAAAAACAAGGTCATTCAAGACAGTCTGAACTGTTTTAACATTTATAACAGGCTGAACAATTAAGACAAGCTGATTAATTGTATAATTCATGTTTTAGCTGTTTTCAACCTTTATCCCCTCTTCAAGTCAAAGATTCCAGAAGTTTATACTTTATGCTTGAAGTGGGTTTCATTTAATAAGTTCCTCATTTTTATAACTTATTTAAATTCTTTATACACTCCTATGCTCACTGTATCAATTCACTTACGAATTTTTACCCTTTAGTATTCCCTTTTCCACGCCTCAGCTTTCAGGAATGAAATATACAACTTCTTTTCGTTATTCTCACTCATAACCATCTTCTCATCATTTTCAAGGTATTTGTCCTATGGAATTTCTTAACATTTCTTGATTGAAACACATCAATGATGTTTATAGAACATGGCAGATAGACAGACACTAATGGTGTTTATTTGTAAAATCTTAAGTAAATTCTGGGATAATATTTATATCCTCAACAAATATAACTAATGATGTAAATCTATAGACTGTAATCTATAATCTACATTGAGTCCTGGTGTGGCACTGTGGGTTAATGCGCTGGACTGCAAAGTCAGTTGGAACCTCAAGGCCAGTGGTTCATGCTCACTAGTGCTCCTAGGTAACCCTATACAGGGTTGCTATGGGTCAGAAGTGACATTTAACAGCAATACATCAGTAATTTATAAAAGTACATCACAGTTTTAAAAACTGTGCCTGCTTGCAAATAATACCCACTTAACCTGGCTTCAATGGCTGAATGATCAGTGTTCAACTAGAAGAAGAAAGAAAAGGAAAAAAAGAGTAATCTGACAAAATTTGATGAATTTAACCTATACCTATGGATGCAGTAGCTCAAAACAAGGAACAAATCTTTACAGCGAGGATCATTCCCACCCCCTCAATATACAGGGTAGATAGGGATGGGCAACTTGGACAATGGCTACCCAAAGGGAGGCGGGGGCTACAAAGGCAAGAAGTGACTGACTTACAAGTTTTCAAGAGGTATCCAGAGGGTGCAGAGGAAGGTAGAATCTCCACTGAGTAGTATCCAACAAGTCTGGGCAGGACTGATGGAAGGAGATGAGGATAGCACTCATGTGGTACAACAGTGAATAATTACTATCAGGACTGAATGTGAGGGTTGGAAATGTAAAGATAGATGTTTTGTAGCAAAAGGTGGGGAGTGGATGCCTATGCAGGCGAGGAGTGGAGGCCCCTGGGACCTTCAAAGGAGAAAAGCGGAGTGCAGGACCCTACACAGAGAAACAGTGACACCAGAGATGGAGGCAGACAGATGGAGCGGCTGGGAACTTTAGACCCAGAGAGGGAGAGGGGCCATGTGCTGACAACCAGGGGACAGGCTTGTGGGGTGTACTCTTTGGTTGGTTGATGATGCATGGAGGGGATTGAACCATGGCAATGTGGCGATATACGATAGGATGAATGTAAAGCTAATGTTCTCCCATTTAAACTATCACATAATTCACACACACACACACAAACTGTGCCTGATGCCTAACTACAATAATATCTGTTTGTGATTTTGCTCATTCAGGAAGACTTTCTATAATAACTTTTATTTTTATCATTTTGGATATCTAAGACATTTTTAGACCAGAATCTATGCCATGGTATTCCAAAATATATCATTTTAAATATCAAGGCCTTCTTTGAGTACAATCTGAATAGGAGATATTAGCATCTGGGGCTCTGATTTTGGAACGTTCTAAAATGATGTGAATTATATATATATAGATCTATTGCTATAAGGACCTTAAGACCTGTGCATGCTTAACATTTAAAGCTGTTGATATATCAAGAAGTAAAAATTTCCCTTAAAGATTGTCCTTTATTGAAAGGTTGTTCCAGATAATTGAAGTGATTTATTTATAAATATGTTATAAAATATTTTGGCACTTTTGGGAAAAGAAGGCCATTTCAAACAAAACATTCTTTGGTAGAACTTGAAATTTGCTGAATGTCCCATGTAGAAAGATAAGCACCTAAGTGAGAAATGAAGAAAGCCAGCTAAATCTCAAGGTCTCTTTGTGGAAATAAAGAACATGAGAAAAATGAATAAATCCTATAATCATGAAAAATATTTGAATCTTAAGTTTATAGACATTGAGAAAATAAATCGTTTCTAACACCCAGAGCTTATCTTGAGGGAACAGGAGGGTAATTTATTTTGCTTAGATGCATACTCTTCACAAATTTCCTAAATATGTCAGCAGGCTTTCTACTAAATGAGTTAAAAGCAGTGATGAGCTGGTAAAAGTTTAACAACTGACTCTCCTGGAGTGGGGGTCAGGGAGGAAGTACATGACAAGTTTTGTCATGTTTTCCAATTTCAGCCATGTAAACATTGACCATTTTTAATACCAATGTGATGTCACTAAAACAGAATTAGGAAGAAATTCTAGCTCTTGTGAGTTGGTATGAGCTGGCTCCTGTAAACTTACAGAAAGTAAAATTTTTAAGTGATGTAAATTTTAGCATGTACAAAACTATGTGGGAAATACAATAAAACCTGAGTACCCAATTTTATGGGAGTTCAATATTTTCAAGGCCCTTTCATGAGCATTCTAATAAGTTGCGATGGTATATTTGGGTAAAAAAAGAAAACATATCCACACACCCAATCAAGTTATTCTCACACTTGCAGTCCTTATAACATAAACATTGTTGTTGTTGTTAAATGCTACGAGTCGTTTCTGACCCATAGGGACCCTGTAGTGGGTTTCCAAGGAGCAGTTGGTGAACTTAAACCTCCGACCTTGTAGTTCAAACCTACTTTGCAGTCCAGTGAATTAACCCATAGCACTACAATGAGCAACCCTACTGTTTAATTAAAGCAAGTGAATGGATCAACTCTAGGTATCAATTATGATTTGTGTAACCTGGAAAATGGGAAAACAATGGCTCTGTAAGATAGCCAAACTACAAGATCGGCAGTTCAAACCCACCAGCTGCTCTGTGGGAGAAAGATAAGCCTTTCTGCTTCTGCAAAGATTTACAGCATTGGAAACTGTACCAGAGTTGCTGTAAGTTGAAACTGACTCTATGGTACATACCAACAACAATACCAGCCTAGAAAACTAATCTGACCCATCTGAATCTCAGTTTATTTGCTCAATCTAGATAATAATATCAATCCTGCTGGGATAATATAAGTAAAATGGCTGACACTTAAAAGCTCAGAAAGATTGAAATCTTAAACCATAAAAACATACCGTTGTCTCCCAAAAATACACACCAACACGCACAAAGCCTGAAAGAATGTAGCTGATACTGCAGCTGTGCCTCCCCTTGTTTTCCTTATACATTTCCAAAAAAGTGTTTTTCCCTTTTCTGTATAAATTTTCAAAAACTTAATATTTGAAATAGCATGAAACATTAATGGAAGTATAGGATATGCAACAAGAAAATCTCAGTTCCTGTACAGGCTGCACTATGTAATGATCACATGACCATGGAAAAACTTCCACAAGAGTCAAAGATTCATTTACTTAAAAGGCTATAATAGCACCAACTGGAAAAGACTACCATGAGGAGTAAATAAAAAGTAAATGAAACTATCATAGATAACTGGTGCATGATAAATAGCAGTGGATATGTATTTCTCCTCAATCCCCTAAAACAAGAGGGGAATAGAGAAAAGTATAGAAATGAAGAATAGGTGTGTGTTAAAGAATCTGCAGAACTGACGGAATAAACGCAGAGGCTTATAGAATCTACTACATTCCTCAGTAACATAGCCAAATCTCAGATGCAATTTCAGCACATAAAATTATAATAATTATTATAGTTGTTGCTGTTGTTAAGTGCCGTAGAGTCGGTTCCAACCCATAGCAACGCTGTATAGGGATTCCAGGTAGCAACTGGTGAAATGGTGCATAGTAGCTCCATAGGACAAGCACCAGACTGTGAACCACAAGGTGGGTAGCTTGAATCCACTAGCTGTTCAGCAAGAGAAAGATGAGGCTTTCTGCTCCTGCTAAGATTTAAAAGCCTCAAAATGTTACATACAAGGTCACTATGAGTCAGAATCGGCATGACAGCACTTAAAAAAACAACATAGGGTTTTCAAGCCTGTGATCTTTCAGAAACAAAATGCCAGGTCTGTTTCCTGAAACACCTCTATGTGAGTTTGAATAATCAACCTTTTAGTTAGTAGTCAAGCACTTAACCATTTGAACCACCTAAGAACTTCTAGTTTTGCTTTACTACTTAAGAAGCAACCTTGAGCTCTTTTATGTTTTGTCATAAATAAAATCCAATTTGTAATAGGAAACTTCACTGATGAAAAAGATGAATGAGCATCTCTTTTGGGTCAGGCCATAGGCTAAGCACTTTGTATGCATCAGGTCATCTGATTCTCCTCCTAACCTTAAATGTGATATGGTTCTTGCTAAGTGCCATCAAGTAGGTTCCAATTCATTGCAATCCTATATAAGGATTCTGACGAGTCGCTGGTAGGTTTGAAATGCTGACCTTGTAGTTCAAACCGACCTTGCAGTCAAGCACGTATTCTACAGCACCACACTAGAACTCTTAATTGTGACATACGTTATGTTAACCTTATTTTACAGGTGAGAATATTTAGTCAGAGAGAACTTACTGTCTCTAAATATCACAAAGCTAGGAGTGTAAGGAAGAGGAAAAGAATTCAGCTCTAATTCCAAAGTACATTATTTTTTAAAACGTTTAGTACATTTAAAAATGAACAAGAAAAACAACTCAACAACACTTGTGTTTCTTATATTTTCCAATCTCTTTGATATAACTCATTGCCATTCCTAAGACATGCAATGCGATCAAACGACAAAATTTATTTTCCCATGAGCCTGCTACTTTATAAACTCTTTAGTACTTTCCTCCCTTATCCACATTATATGTACATTTCAGATGGAAAACACCTTGAGGGTAATTTTTCATCGTGCCATTTTATTGTGGAACACAAAGCAGTCAATCAAGCTGTGTTTTCCTACCTGGTAAGTATTTTTCATCATTATTTTCCAGATTGGCTAGTAGATAGAATAAATATATGCATATATGTGAGGTTAATGCACATCTGCACATCAACCAATCAGTATCATCCTATGGTGATAAAAATTTTGCAAACATTGAAAATAGTACCATATGACTTTAGTAGAATGAAAATTTATACTTGTACGAATATGTTTTAACACAAAAATCCTTTGCATTAATAAGAAATCTACTTATTGTTTTGGATATATTCTCTCTTATATGCTGCTACATTTTGGAATTAAGAATGTTGCCCAGATAACTAGAGAACTACATTGATGAATACTCAACAAAGTTTGAAAATAACATATGATTAGCAGTATTTTTGAAATTCAAAAGATGGTAACAGAAATCACGATCTTAAACATAAATTAAAATCACAAAGAAGCTCAATAATTCACAGAATGCTCAAACAATTAAATTTATATACTATAGATAAAAATAGTACAAAAGGCTTAGATTGTTGCCAAAAAAAATACTCTTTTAAAATGTCATTTAGAATGTGTTTGCTCCTCTTCTAATTTATAAAAATTATTTTGGAATTAACTGATCTTCCTTGTGGCGGTGGTGGGCCCTGGAGTCAGTTCTGATTCATAGTGACCCTGCATAAGGTTTCTGAGGCTGTAAATCTTTACGGAAGAAGAAAATTTCATCTTTTCCATGGAAAGTCTGGTAGTTTTGAACTGCTGACCTTGAGGTTAGCAGCCTGACTTGTAACCACTACACTACCAGAGCTCACTGGTCTTCCTTGTAGGCATATTAATATTATCCTGTCACAGACAACATTGTACTTCAACAGATCTTGATTTCTTCTTTTTCAATGATGAATAGGGCAACATTCCTATTCAACTTGTCATTCCCGGAATAATAAACCATGTGATTGTCAGATTCAAAATGGCAGTACCAGTCCTTTTCAGCTCACTAATGCCTAGGATATCGAGGTTTATGCATTCTACTTCATTTTTGACAATTTCCCTTTTTCCAAGATTCATACTTCAAACATTGTATGTTCTAATTATCACAAGATGATTACAGCTGTTTTTCTTCATTTCAAGTTGTGCCCTATCAGCAAATAAAGGTCCCGAAGACTTTACTTCATTCACATCATCATGGTCAACTCTACTTTGAGAAGGCAACTCTTCTCCAGTCGCATTTTGAGTGCCTTCCAATCTGAGGGGCTCAGCTTCCTGAACTATATTTGACAATATTCTAGTGTTCTACATCATGTTTCAATATTCAACATTCTGGTGCTGACAGTGTCCCAATGGTTGGTAGCGTAGTGGTTACGAATCAGGCTGCGAACCTTAAGGTCAGCGGTTCGAAACTACCAGCCGCTCCGCGGGAGAAAGATGAGGCTTTCTACTCCCGTAAAGATTTACACCCTCGGAAACCCTGTACAGGGTCGCTATGGGTCGGACCCGACTCGATGGCACTTAACAACAACAACAACAAAGTATTCGGAAATAGTCTGTCTCTCCTTCTTCCCAGTCTGTCTGCATCTGGAAGCTCAAATGAACTCTGCCCACTGTGGGTGACCCTGCTGGTATTTAAAATACCTATGACATCGCTTCCAGAATCACAGCAACACGTAAGCCACCAGAGTACAACAAACTTTACAGGAGTAGAAAACCTAATTTTTCTAATGGACCAAGTCATAGTTTTGAACTACTGACCTTGTGGCTAGTGCTTATCTTACAGTGCCATCAGGGCTGCTTGCATTTTAGCATAGCCAATGAAAATGTTATGGTAGAGTTCAGAAAGGTCCATTTGATTGAGAAAACTAAGGATAGTCACTGAAGTTGGAAGTTAATGAGAGTGAAATTGAAAGTCAGATCAAGACCTAGTGAACAGAATAGATGTTGTGGTCATACTGGGAATGACTTCTATCTCCTAGAAAATATTCTTGAGAACTGAAAAGCATGAAATGCAGGAATCCAGCAACAACAAAAACCAAAATGGAATCTTTCAAATCTGAGGTTCTGGTCTGGTGTTCTATATAAGCACTGGACAGTAACCACAAATTCAATGTTACAAACCCACCAGCCATTCCCTGGAAACCATTTACAAGGATTCTATGAGTTGAAAACAACTCAACAGCACTTAACAACAACAACACATCTGCAGCAGACAGTGTATTTACAGTGGGAGAAACCATACAAATGATGGTTACTCTTATTTGCTTCACAGCAGTAGTCTCTGAATGATCTGTTTATAAAAATTGAAGACAGTAGAAAAAGTGCCTAATTCATTTTATCTTTGAGCCTTATTTTTTTCACCAAGGTGTCATTTTGTTATTGTTGTACACACCATATGTTATCCTTAATTAGACCATAAACCGGCGTTTGAGTCTAAAGAAATGGCTGAGAAATTAGAAATATATGCTGATTCAAAGTATAACCTTCAGCTATTTTTGTAAAAGGCAGACTTAATAATCCAAAATAGACAAAAAAAAAAAAAAAAAAGATTTTCTGCCAGTGTTTGAATGTCAGAGGTCTTTAAGCACATATAATAAATTGACCAACATCTGTAAGGTTCCAAAATGAATTTCTAAACAAAATAATATTCCTTCATCCATTTAGCAAAACCACCAGTATTCAACAAGATTTATTTTAAAAACATTGAAAAGTTTCTAAACTTTAAGAATTAAATCCTGCACATTACTTTCAAGAATAAAAATGTGTGTTTTTAATGGTTGGATTTTGAGCATTTAAATAAAAGTTATGGATGCTTATCACTCAAATAAATTGGAAGAAATCATTAAGCTTGGTCTAAAACATTTAAGGCCACCATTTACCGAACCTTGTTCTCATGTTTTTCTCCCTATTTTTTTCCTTCGAGAGTTCCAGTGTCTGCTTTTTGTCCACCCCCCTCTCTGTTCTTTACTTCTTTTTCTCTATTTCTGCCTTCCTTTCCCAAGAATTCTTTTCACAATCCTCTCACATTTGCCCACACATTCTTTCACTTGCTTATTTCTGAAAAAATACAAGATAGTATTGTAAGAATATGGGCTCTTGGTGATTTTGACAAGGTAGGAATAAAATGTGCCAGAGGCCAAAATCCATATTCACATGCAAGTGTTACAAAAACACCTATTAAAATGGGGGGGGGAAAAAAGGTATTTTAAATAGCAGATACTGAAATGCCTTTGGTGTAGATAAAGTCCAAAACTGCTTAAATATAGCTATGCCTTTTACCTTCTCATTCAAAGTCACCAAAAGTTGCTGCCTCTTTATTTATGAAAGGATTTTTATCTCTGCTGAACTCAGATTGCACAATGGTATTCCACACATAAATTAAACCTCTGTTCAAATTCTGTTTCATAAAAATTATAGTGCACTTGAGAAGTCAATACATTTATTAATATTTTTGCTTCAAGCATTATTTTTAGAGATTGAATTCTTATTGTTTAAGAATATTTACCCCAGAGTTATCTTTTGTTTTCAAAGCATAATAGTTCAATCCAAGAACAGACAGAATTATTAAAATATAGTCATATTACAATTGTGACTTGCAACAAAATACTTGTTCCAAAAATCAACTACTCCCAGTCCCTTCCCATTAGGCACATTACTAATTATTTATGCACATTGTTTCTGAAGACACATAACTCAGTTCTCAGGAAATTTTATGCTAATTATGCTTCCTCTATCAAGCGGTAAAGGCGAACTACAAGGTCAGCAGTTCAAACTCGTGGGAGAAAGATGAAGCTTTCTGCTCCTATAAAGATTTACAGCCTCAGAAATCCTGTACAGGGTCGCTATGAGTCGGAACCGACTCCACGGCACGTAACCAACCAACCAACCAACCATCAAGGAGTAAGGAACATGTTTCATTGGGTCATGTGATCAGTAACTGTACAGATATACACTGGGTTGATGAATAACGCAAAAGTGTTAATAGACCAATCAAAATGCCTATACACACTGAAAAGAAAAGTGAATTAACACTATAGATGAAAAAGTCCACCAAGTAGCAAAGCCAAGCACAATTTTCCTGAGGCAAAAATCTCATTACTTTTACTGACTGGTTGACTCCTCAGACAAAAACCAAATGTGAGAGGAAAACACCCAGGCAGGGGTAGTTGGTGATTATAAAGCACACTTAACTCCATTTCATTGAATTAAGACTACAGAGTATTGTGGCTAATATTTAAACACTCTCTGACATAGTCACAATTTTCAATATGTGAAAACTTTGTAAATGTTGTTTACGTGCCTGTGAGTAATGAGCATACAAACTCACCACAAAGCAGAAATGATTTTATTTCCTGTTTTCGAAAACTGCATTATAAAGGAGGAATAAGAGAGAGTGCAAACTACAGTTTACCAGCATTCTAGTGGAACAAGGAATCCACAACAAGGAAACTGTCAGAGTAGCTATCAAAGAGAAAGAGAGAAAAAGAGAACCAGGTCACACCCTTGGCAGAAGAAAAGAAATAAGGTCTTGGGTTGCAAATCTGGGATTTAGAAAGATAAAGATAGCATCAATTGCCCTCATTTTAAAAGAGTACAGAGACCTGGTGGGGAGAGATCTTGCCAGGGTAGAAAATCAAAGAATGTACATAGGAAAATGGAGATTTAATGAGGTTCATTTCAAAGTAGAATATGAGGGGAGGATGTGCATAAAGAAAACTAAATTAGTTAACTTTAAACCATGAAAGACTTTTTGATAATTTCAAGAAATGAAAGGGAAGGAAGAAAGGGAGTTCCAGAAAGAAAACTATGAAAGCAGCTAACTCTTTAGGGAGATTTAAAATTATCAAAGCACATTTTATTGTTGTTACTGTTTGCAGGTGCCATGGAGTTGGTTCTAACTCATATAGACCCATGCACAATAGAATGAAACACTGTAAAGTCCTATGCCATTCTCACAACTGCTGTTATGTTAGAGTCCACTGCTGCTGCCACTGTGTCAATCCATCCAGTTGGGGATCTTCCTCTTTTTAAGTGACCCTCCACTTTACCTAGTATAATGTCCTTCTTCATGGACTGGTTCTTCCCCATAACATGTCTTAACTATGAGAGACAAAATCTTTCCATCCTGGCTTCTAAGGAACATTCTGGCTGTATTTCTTCTAACACAGATTTTTGTTGTTGTTGTTGTTCTGGCAGTTCATGGTACTTTCAATATTCTTCGCCAACACCATAATTCAAATGCATCAATTCTTCCATGGTCTTCCTTATTCATTGTCCAAGTTAAATTCAGGAAACGATGGAAAGGGCCAAACTAACAGCTATCCCTAAGCCTAAGATTCTGAAACTCGGATAGGATATAGGACTGGCTCATAAATTTCTGTCGTTTCTGCAAGAACATACCAGTGAAATTGCTTCTAATTCATCCCCTAAAATTCACTTTAAACTAGAAATGTTATGAAAACACTGCAGATGAGAGAAACTGTAGCCAGCTCTTCTTTAACTACTTAACCAAAATCACATTACCAACCAGAAAAAGGACAAGATAAACTCAAACCCAAGATGTTAAAACACTGAGAAGTATTAAATGCAATGCAAAAGTTAGTTATAAGGGCAGGACCTGAAAACGAAGAACCAGCCAGAATAAGAGTTAAGGTAGTACAGGGGGGAGCATGCCAGAGAACAAGAAAGAGGAAACGCATGGCACCAACATAGAAGTACACTTATTTAATGGCATTCAAAGAGAATCTGGGGGGGAAAAGGGGGCTTCTAGGGAATAAAGTTTCCCTGATTCTTTTGGCAAGACTGCAGGTTACATATTTATTCAGAATACTTTCTGTTTCTGAATATAAAAAATAGTGCCAACATCTTGATTATATTCTCCTTAAGGAGATCCATTTCATGTGTGTGTTGTGAGGATTAAGAGAGTAATCTTTCCAAGCAATAGGGACAGTTGACAGTATCCACTAAGTGCCCAATAACTGCTATCTATTATTATTTTCCTCATCATCATCATTATTAAAATAAGATTTAAAAATAAGGACAGAGAAATAAGGAATGAAGTAAGCATGTAAATGAGGAGTCAAGAACATAGTGGTTGTCCGCTTCTCAAAAAACCAGAGCATAATAATGTTCATTAAAAGAGAAATTTATCTACCTGAAATAGTTCTTCAAGAGAAATATTATATCTAGGTCATTTCTATAAACAACTAAAAATTTTTTTTGTAGTTTGACACAAATAATGTATCCTAGTTTAATATTTCAATATAGGTATGATATTTTTAATGGAAATAATATTGTTTCCCCCTCACTCTCATATAACATGATTTGGTAAAAAAAAATAGTTGCTTTCTCCTTCTCTCATCATAGCCATCCATATCAAAAGGCTCAGTACCTCCTGCTGAAATGTTCAGGCACACTTTAAATATTGGACATTTCTGAAGCTTAAGAAAACTAATAAAAAGCCCCGATTCCACCAGCAGACTCATTAGTGGGAAAACATGCATTTAGTATTAAAGCAATCTTATTGTTATGTTAAATTATTTTCTTCAATCGGATACATTTTTGCATGGGATAAAAGCATCATGTCATATAATTATTACAATTTTTGCAAAGTTAAATTAATTTAAAATAGTGTGGTAGAGCTTAATATACATTTTCCCTCTTGTAAAACACATTAGAATACTATTAGTATGCAGTACTCCATCTCAACTGGAAAAGAAAAACAAAAAAACAGTGTGACCAATGGAAATGTTATTTGCTATTAACTAGCTGGAACAGCAGCAGATCTAAAGTATCTGCATCTCATTTTGGATTTAATTATTGCAATAACATCTCATTTGCTTCAAGGTATTACAATTATCTCCTGTTTTAAATTGAAAGGTATTTTAGAATGAATGCAGTTAATGAAGCAAAAGGTTCAAAATGTCCAGAGCACTGAGCTTTAAAGTAGAACAACCTACATTTTAAACAAACCCATACTAAAAGGGTGCATGTGGAATGTATTTCCTTTCATCAAAACCCAGTGTATGTGCCAATGATTGAGTTATAATGACTTTTTTTGCTGATTTCAATGGTATTAAGTTAAAATATTACATTAGGTACAGATTGATAATAGAAAATAGGCATTGATATTAATCAAGCTTAAAAAATAGCTTGCTTTTGTAATATCATAAGATACCATTTACATGTATGAAATTTTCACTTAATTTTCTGTAAGAGAAAATTATTTTTAAGATCAAATCAAATGAAGCTTCAAATCTGGTATGTATCAAGAATAAGACATAATATTATCCTTAATTAGCTATCCTTGAAATAATTTTAAAAAATTTTTTGCAATATTAAGTGGAGATATCTCTGGTTATGACTTCTGGTGTGGTACTGTAGAATCAGCATTGGACTGTGAACCACAAGGTCAGCAGTTTAAACCCACCAGCTGCTCTTCAGAAACCCTATACAGGGTCACTATGAGTTGGTAGATTCGAACTGCTGACCTTGAAATTAGCAGCCCAGTTTGTAATCCATTACACTACCAGAGATAGATTTCTCTAATTAGAGGTGCCTTTACTGTTGTATTTAAAAATCCAACAATGTGCTATAATCCAGACTTTTGTTAACGTTACATATTTTATGCATGCACACACTGAGCCGTTAAGAAATTTCTTTGGATAATGTCATTTTCATAGGTAGGGATTGCTTGAGGACAAGGGTCAAGATTGACAGCCATTAAGGTACACAGGGCACAAAGGACTAGAGCTCACAATATTTTTAAGAGTCCAAGGAAATCTTTTAATTTCTTGTAAACTCAGGAGAAAACTGAATATAATCTAACTTGGATTAAAATCACTTTTTTATACTAATACAAGAAGCCTGGTGGCACAGTGGTTAAAGCACTTGGTTGCTAACTGAAAAGTCAGCAGTTCAAACCCACCAACAACTCCATAGGAGAAAGATGTGGTGGTTTGCTTCTGTAAAGATTTACAATCCTGGAAACCCTAGGGCAAGGTTCTACTCTGTCCAGCACATTTCTAGGAGTTGGCATCAACTCTACAGCAATTAATTTGGGCTTGGTTTTTTACCAACACATAAATTCTAATTTTTGTTGTTGTTGTTTTGAATAAAGGGGCTACAAAGACAAAAGTGCTGCAGAACTATCTCATAAACAAAGAGTTTCTGGGTTTTTGTTTTGTTTCATTTTTTACATGACAATTCTGCAGATCATAACTGAGTCTATGATGATCTAGAACATGTCCAGATATTCCCTCTTTGGTCCTCGCCCTACCTCCAAAGGTGCAGGGGCTCTTGTCGCTGCTTCTCTCTGCAACCTCAGTCTATTCTCTCTCTGCTCAGTCACCATCTTGTGCAGTCTTTACCCCACTAAGCTCTTTCACCTTCCCGTTCAGCTCTCCATTGGTGGCTGACTTAGATAACCTCCTACAGTCCTTACACTGATGGTGTAATTCTATTCATTTTATTTTTCTATTCATGAGTTAATGTAATTTTAACCACTTCATGAAATTATTGTGATAAGAAAAAAATTATTTCTCCATAATTTATCATTGTTATTACTCAACTCATTTCATGCTTAAATGAAACTATATTTTTAACTTTAATCATGTTAATGTTTAATCATTTTTAATCACTTGGTTCATGTTACTTGAACATGCTAACTGCAAACAAATGGTTAAAAGTAAAGTCATTTTTCACCTCTTAATATTGATTGATACATTGATAAGTTGTATATATTTGAAATATTTTCTCTTCCATATACACACATGCACACAAAAGTGTGCATATTTTCTCTTCCAAATACACACATGCACACAAACGTGATTTTCCCTCCCTGTAACTGAAAATATATATCTAGGAGTTTTGTAAGGTATCTGGGTACATAATACATATATGCTAGGAAGAAAAATATTTACAGAGTGTAGTCAATTTAACAAGATATGACAATCTCTTTTTCAGCTTTGTTTTATGACCAACTTCAATATAATTCAGCAGGTAATCAATTCTAATTAATATGCTACACCATAACAAAAAAGATGGCTATTTTGATCCATTCTTGACAGTGATACAGTTGTGTGTTGTTGAGTCCGTTACAACTCATAGCGACCCTGTGTAGGCTTTCTGAGTCAATAAATTTTTGCAGCAGCCGAAACACATCTTTCTTCCAAAAAGCAGCTGGTCATCTTGACTGATATGGTGGTGGTGGCGGCTATGTGTTGTTGAGTGAGTTCCGATTTACGGAAACCCTGTATAGGATTTCCGAGGAATAGCTGGTGGGTTTGACCTTGTGGTTAACAGTCCAGTGAGTATCCTATAGTGCCACACCATGACTGGATAGCAAATCATTTCTTCAAAACAATCTTAGTTGTAATTGAATTTCTTAGGTGGCAAAAGTGGATTGCAACTGATTGCTTTGACCATTTGAATATATCCAGGTACCTTGGAAGAAAAGTCCTGGCAATCTGTTTCAATTAAGAAAGATTACAGTCAGGAAAACCCCATGGAGCAGTTCTACTCTGTAACCGTGGGGTTGCCATGAGTAGGAATGGGCAGGACAGCAACTAACAAAAATAACGTGGGTGGATACATAAACCTATAATGCATTAAATATAAAATAATTTTTACATATCCGTATAATAATATCTAATAGAATGAATGCTCATTATGTTCCAGGACTTGTTTTCAGCACTTGCATATTTCATTTTATTCCACTCTACAACTGTGCTTTTTGCTACCCAATCCTCCCCACTTCCTGGGTCAGAGTTTTAATGGTGGATGTATTTCTCTAAAAGAACCCTGGGGGCACAGTGGTTAAGCACTCAGATGCTAATTGAATGGTGGATGGTTGGGATATTCCAACTGCTCCAAGGGAGGAAGCTATGGAAGTCCTCAACTGTAAAATCTGGAGTCTTGGAAACCCTGTGGGGCAATTCAACCCTGTCATAGAGGGTCTCTATGAGTCAGAAGCAATTCAATAGCAGTTTTTAATCTCTGAATTCTAGTTCCTCTAATATTCATCCCCTTTACCTCTTAGGCATAGGGGATAGTCATAGCTTCTTCCTATTGCTAGTCCCTGAGTGTTTCCACCCCAAATTGTTTCTCTTAACTCTCCTCACTTCTCTAAACTGTCTATCTAATTCGTTTCTTTAATCCCTGCTTCCCAAAGGGCTTTTGACTGATACAGAGAGAATCAAAATTGCAAACCTAGACTGTTTAATTTCATCATTCTTTAAACAATGAAGAACATATATTCCTGGGGGCAGGTAGAAAAGAGGGGACCCTGAGATTAGTTTGCTCCATTTCAAGACCAATGAAATGCTGATTTACATTAGAATGCCATTAAGAGAAAGAAAGCTTCAGAGTTTAAATCAGCTATTCCAATTTGTCTAATTTATTGAAACCCAACATTGGATGGGAAGAAACAAATAAGAATGAATGAGTGTTGACAGGTTACAATCCCTACCCACTTTAAATTTACATTCCAATGTTGAAAATATTTACGTAAAAAATGTAGTAAGTACATCCCAAAATCAAACCACTGCCATCAAGTGATTCTGAATCATAGCAACCTCTATGGCAGAGTAGAACTGCTCTGTGGGGTTTTTGAGGTTGCAAATCTTGACAGAACCAAGCTTCCTCAGCTTTCTTCCAAGGAGAGGCTGTTGGGTTCAAACTGTTGACCTTTCAGTTAGCAGCACAGCAATTTATTCACTGTGCCATTAGGGCTCCAGTAAATGCAATAGGGTGCCTTATTTGGAATAAAAAATGTAGAGAGTTCAACTAGTCTTCAGAAATAGGACAATCACCCTAGAAATTGACTACTATGTTGGTAATTAAAAGTGAAGTTACTGGACAAGTAAAAGAGAAAAAAGACTATTCCAGGTAAAGTAAAAAACCAAAGACGACTGTGGTCTGTGTTGTTTTTATTATCAGTGCCTGTTGAGTCAGTTATAACCCATAGCGACCCTGTATAGGGTTTCCAAAGAGTGGCTGGTGACTTTGAACTGTGAACCTTGCGGTTCAAACCAACCTTGCGGTTCAAACCAACCTTGCACTTGAGTGTTATGCTGTAAATGCATTAAAAAATATAGTGCTTTGATATGTATCTAAATTAATAAGTAGATCCAGCTTTTAGTAAATCATTTGTTTTATTCACCTAAATTTGAGTCATAATTGTACTCAAGATTATAGAATTTTAATTTTTAATGAACTTTTGAATTTTTACATTTAAAAGGAATCCTTTGTCATTATGGACAAAGTGGTAGTGGTGGTGGTGGTGGTGAATAGTTTCCAAAAAAAAATTCAAGTCCATCTGGAAACCCAGAAAGTGATTTTATCTGAAAACAGGGTTTTCTTTAGCTAATATAATTAGTTACAGATTGAGAAGACATCATACTGGATTAGGGTGATCCTTTGACCCCTAGTCAAATAACTGGTGTCATCATATGAAGGGTAGAAGTCACAGAGACACAGAGAAGAGACTGATGTGAAGACAGCTGAAGAGACTGGAGGGATGACTCTGCAACCCAAGCAACATCAGGGATTTCCTAAAGCCACCAGAAGCTAACAAGAGACAGGAAGCATTCTTCCCTAGAGCCTTAAAAAGCACAGGACCTTGCTGTCACCTAGAATTCAGACTTCTACACTCCAGAACTGTTAAAATAATCTATTTCTGTTGTTTTAAGCAATCCAATTTGTAATGATTTGTTATGGCAGCCCGAGGAAACAAATAAAGCGAGATTTTTATGTGGTAAAAAATCCATAGGAGCCTTTGATGTTATCAAAACATAATTATACACACTGGTGGGCTCTCAGTTAAATGGAACATTCTGAAGTTTATTTAGCAAATACTTTTTAGTGCCTATTCAGGATGATCTTCAGATGAAAAAATTAGGGTTTCATGAATTCCACCATCCAACAAAATTGTCAGATCATTGCTATAGGAAATGAAACTGTGATCGCAAAAGATTTTTACTCTACAAGTTATTAATGGAAATATTTTCTAAAAACAGGGAAACTATTTAAAGTAGGTGAATTCAAATTTGGTCTTGTTAAAAATAGCTGCTTCTTAGAACATGCTGTTCTCTTCCTAACTTTTAATGAACTCTTGAAAGCTCACTTGAGAATGATAATCAGGTATGCATTATTCTCTAAGTGCCGAAACCTAAAAACAGGACAGAATTTTGAAAACATCACTTAAAGGTATATATTATTTGGAGTTGATAAGTCTTGATACTTAACTAATACCAGGTTTACATCAATATTTCAGTAGATAATCTTTCTTGTGTTTTATAACAAACTTGAATTACCTTTAAAATTGACTACAGACAATAGACAATGCATTACAATGATATAGAATCAAAATATTTAAATGATGTCCATGAGTAAAATGTAAATTAACAAATAGGTTATCAAAATGTACTAGTAACATATAAGGAAATGTGAAATATATTACTACTAGGGTTTCAGTTCATACCTGCATGGGTTTATTCCAAACAAAACATGTCTCTGTGTTCAAAGGATGGTTGCAGACAAGTTTTCTCAGTAATACACTTGCCTTATTCTTAGTGGTTATGAATCCGACTGTGAACCGCAAGGTCAGCAGTTTGAAACTACCAGCTGTTCTGCGGAAGAAAGATGAGGCTTTCTACTCCTGTGAAGATTTACAGTCTCGGAAACACTGTACAGGGTCGCTATGAGTGGGAACCGACTCCACGGCACATAACAACAACAACATTCTTATTAGTAGGGTCGCTGTGAGTCTGACTTGATGACACCTAACAACAACAGCAACTCTCATTTAAAAAAAAAGTCCATTCAAAACTGATTTCTTAGGGGATCTGCTAGATCAGTTATATTCAAGGAAGTCATGACAAACGTTTTTGCTGGGGGTGGGATTCTGAAGAGGTCATCTGGATAGATTTTCTCAAAGTACACAGGACAATCACAGGGACTTATTATGAAGAAGTTTTAAGCAAGTTGAAAACTGCACATTGGTGAGAAAAAGGCCAGGAAAGTTGCACCTAAAATTTCTTTCCTGCTCACTCTTCAAGGGTAGCAAGGGCTGTCTTACGAGAATTTTGTTGGAAACCTTGACGCCATCCACCTTTCAGCCCTAATCTTAGCCCTCACATATCTTTTTGTTCCCAAAACTCAAAGAAAATTTTTAAATAACACACTCTGAATCCCCCGAGGACCAAAACTGCCATTTTGATGTGGCATAAATCTGTAAAAGCAAAATTCTTTGGGGAAGGGTTATAGAGATGAAAACACTGCTTTTGGAAATGTGTAGACCTAGATGGAGGAAACGTTGAGGAACAATTTGGAATTTTTGTTTAATAAAGGTTTCTATGATTTTGTACAATAATGTTTTTCTTAATCTCATATACTGACAATATTCCACTTGTAAACCACTCTAAGACCTCTCTAAATAATAGAGTATTTCAATGTTGATACACTATTTTCAAAGAATGAGGCTTCTTGTATTTAATTTTGGAGTATATTTTTTGGAACAGGAAAGGCCACCAATTATATCCAAATTTTATTCTAAAAAATTAGTAAAATAATAATGATAGCTTTTACAATTACAATTCTCAAACTTGTCTTATGACTGTAAGATAACAGAAGGCGAATTTTATAAAGTTATACTTCTTTGATGGACTTCTAGTGTGGCGATGTAGGGTTAGCACTGGACTGCAAACCACAAGGTCGTCAGTTCAAACCCACCAGTTGCTCTGTGGAAACACTATTTAGGGTCGCTATGAGAATCAACTTGATGGTACTTAACAACAACAACTCATTTGTTGATCCACAAAATGTTGGTAGTTTATGGGAGACACTAAACTTTGTGTAAGCTTATTTTCTTCCATTTGTGCTAAACTAGGAGAAGCAAAAAATATGGGTTAGAAATGATAAATTATTTGTCAAAATCAGCAGAATTCAAGGTCTCCAACATTTCAGAAGTCCTGGTGTGGCGCTGTGGGTTAATGCGCCAGACTGCAAAGCCATTTGAACTGCAAGGTTGTTACAGACCGCAGGTATTGGGGTGCTTAGGACCAGTGTCATGGATGAAAATTCCAGCACGTGGCCATGCTCCGACCTGCTGGCCAGAGACCCTGTGGGCTCAAGGAAGTAACCTCCGGATGTCCCGGGTCATTGGCTGTTACGAACTCACTGTGGGGCTAGCTCTGTATAATTCTCTTTAGTCCTATTAATTCACTCTATGCTTCCAACCCCTGTAATTGCAGCTTCTGAGAAAATGGTTTCTTAATGTGCCTCTCTCAATGTCTCCACTGTGTTAGCAGTGTATATGGTTCTAAGAACAAATCTCTCTGAGGAATAGACTCTGGCCACTGGGCAAACTCATCCAAACTGTTCTTTATCAAATTATTTAGTTATGTTTGATATTAACTTAATAAATACATGAACCCTTGTTACCCATGGACAAATATTAAAACAAAAGACTGCTCCTAAAGCCTAGGCTGTAGAAAGTTCCAAAAGCAAGTTTGCTGGAGCCAGGCTGCCCAAGGAATTAACTCAAAGTAGATTGGTGACTTCCAGGTTTTTGTTTAAAGAACAACAGGACTGCCTTCTTAAATCGCTTCCAGGTGCAGCCCATTCACCTAGGCACCTTACTTCCTCCTGCAGACCTGGCCCTGGCAGCCGACACAGCGGGATTCCTTTCAATCCTTTTCACCTTCCCCCATTCGAGATTAGGTGCGATAGATATGTTAATTAGCCTGGAGAAACCGAGTTGCTGCCCTGGGATTTGAACCTGAAAAGTACCATGTAATAATTTGCTTGAATTTCTGGAAAATTACGGATGTTAGATTTTCAAAACAATTTGTGATGTATGGTTTAGAATTTGTACCTGTAAATCCTTGTGTCCTGTGTTGAATGATTAATCACATTTCACTCCTGTACCCCATCTTAACAAACCCCGCCTTCCTTTGTGTAAAGCTCCTCCCCGAAACAAAACTAGGGCACAGACCGAAGCCCACATGCGTTAAGGCTTGCAGCTCGGGCAGGCATTGCAGTTGGCAAGGTGTGCAAATGGCATGGGTAGCCAAAAAGTTTACTGACGCCAGTTATGCATCCACCCCAGTTCCAGGGTGTCTATGTGCCTATCTTGTTGTGTCTTTGTGTGTATTCTTTATCTGTCACTGTCGGGGCCAGATCTCCCAAATTCCTGAACCAAACTCCCCTGTCGAAGCAGGTTCTCGACACAAGGTCAGCGGTTCAAGCTCACCAGCTGCTCCTAGGAAACCCTATACAGGGTCGCTATAAGTTGGAACTGACTGGATGGCACACAACAACAACAACCAGAACATTTCATTGTGAAAATTGTCAAACATAGAGCAAAGCCAACAGAATCTTACAGTAAACAGCTATATGCTCACTACTTTGAATTTACTATTGACATTTTCCACCATTCATCTGTCACTGTTGTTTTGTGGTGTTTTTGCATGTTGCTGTGATCCTGGATATGCCACTGGTATTTCAAATACCAACAGTCACTCATGATGAACAGGTTTCAATGGAGCACCCAGACTAAGACAGTTTAAACAGAAGGAAGAGGTCGACCAATCATGAATGCTCTTGGTGTTAAGTGCCGTTCTGCTGTACAATCACTAAGAGTTAGAACAGACTTGAGGGTACTTAACAAAAATATTCACAGTTCAGTATACTTCTATCCATTAATCTTTCCATTTGCCCACTTAATTTTTAAATTTTTATCGATCCAGTTATTTTTTTAAACAATATTTTATTGTATTTTAGGTGAAATTTACCTTGCAAATTAATTTCCTTTTAACTATTTTAATAGAATTGTTCTGTCACAATCATTTCACTTTTCACAATGTGTTCCGCCAAATTCTCATTTACATCCTATTTATACTATTTCCATTGATCTAGCTTCCCTTCCCCTCTTTGATTTCTCATCTTTGCTTCTGGATACATGTTGAACTCTTGGTCTCACATAACTGATTATTTAAAGGAGCACAGGACTCACAAGTGGTATTATTTCTTTTATAAACTTATACATTATTTGGCTGAAAGGTGAACAGCAGGAATAGCTTCAGTTGCTAGTTTAAGGTTTATTTTAAAGAAATAATCCCTCAAGTTTCTACTGCTCCAATATGTCTGACCATTTTTAGGAGCTGGAATCTTATTCTACATGTGTCTCCCATTCTATGTGGGACTTCTTATTGTGTACCTGATCAGAATAGTCGGTATCCATGCATCATCTAATTTTTCTGGTCTGAATAGAAAAGGTCATAGTTACTGTTGGCTATTAGTCTTCTGGATGTGTTTCTTCTTTCAATCTTCACTCTCTTTTGCTCCATGAGTAGATAATCCGTTTTTTAAAAATGTATTTTAAAATAAATTCACAATATTACATTTTAAATACAATCATTTGTACTTATTCAGTTCTTTGCATTATTTAAACAATCCTTATGATTTCAAAACATTATCAACGTTGTTGGTAGATGTCTTCCTTGTTGCTTCTAATAGTTGACTGTGTAAAACAGAACAAAACTGTGTCAAGTCCTGTGTCCTCCTCATAGTCATTGCTATGTTGCAGCCGCTGTATTAGTCCATCTTGTTGGGGGTTTTCTTTTTGGCTGACTCTCCACTTTACCAAGCATGAGCTCCTTTTCCGAGGACTAGTTCTTCCTGATGTCATGTCCACATTATGTAAGATGAAATGTCATCATCTCTACTTCGAAGGAGTCTCTGCCTGTACTTACTCCAAGACAGATTGATCTGTTCTTCTGGCACTCAATGGTGTAGTCAATATTCTTCAACAAATTCTTCATTCAAATGCATCAATTCTTCTTCAGTCTTCCTTATTTATTGTCCATCTTTCACATGCATATGAGGCAGCTGAACATACCATGGTTTGGGTCAGGTGTACCTTATTAGTCAAAGTGATATCTTTGGTTTTTAATATTTTAAAGTGGGTTTTTGTTTTGTTTTGTTTTTTTGCAGCAGCAGATTCTCCCAATACTGTGTGTCGACTGATTTATTGACTTCTGCTTTTCTTGACAATAATAAAATCCTTGACAACGTTATTATGTTCTTTGTTTATCATGCTGTTGTTTACCATTCCATGTGTAATGATTTTTGCATTATGCTGAGGTGCAATTCATACTGAAAACTTTAGTCTTTGATATTCATCAGTTAGTGCTTCAAGTCCTCTTTGCTTTCAGCAAGCAAGGTTGTACCAATAGCAGATCACAGGCTGTTAAGGAATCTTCCGCTAATCTGGATTCAGTGTTCTTCTGGATATAGTTCAGAGTCTCAGATTGTTTGCTGAGAATACAGATAGAGTAAGTACAAAATAATATAGACTGAATATTATTGGGTAGTTTTAATAACATTACTAAAATTCTAAATCCAAAGTATTTTTTTAAAAAACATATATATTGAACACTCAGTAGAAATAAAGTTCAATGGTGACATAAGTGATATGCAAGTTAGTAACCATCAATAACTGTATCCAGAAAATAAAATAAAGTTTAAAATATTTAATAGTTTGATAGTGATCAAATTTGATAGTGATCAAATCCAACTAGGAAAAAACAAATGAATTTGAGTGGCTTTAAAAGTCCTGGGGCACCTCATCTGATTATTCAGTAATGCTTGTTAGTAATCTCATACATGAGCCCTGGATATCCACAGACAAATGTAAAAACCTTCCTTAAAAGCCGAGACTGTAAATTCCAAAAAGGCAAGTCCGCCCCCCATCCAAAAAAAAAAAGCTAAAGAGGATAGAGAGAAACACTGTTAACTGATGATATATGGAGGGGATAATAATCAATGTAATGAAACAAGCTATATGAATGGTTGAATGTGAAGCTGATGATGTGCCCTGTAAACTTTCACTCAATCCAAAATTAAAACATTTAATTAAAAAAAAAAAAAGTCCTGGGGCATCCTGGTGTGTCCTGTGGGTTAATGCACCAGACTGCAAAGTTGTTTTAACTATAAGGTCGGCAGTTCAAGCCCACCAGCTGCTCCTCGGAAACCCTATACAGGGTCACTATAGGTCAGAATCCACTCGACAGCACTTAACAACAACAACAACAAAAGTCCTGGAGTCCTGGTTACATTGGACTGCAAGATTAGTTTGAACCTCAAGGTCAGAGGTTCAAACTCACCAGTCACTCCTCAGAAACCCTATACAGGATAGCTATGAGTTGGAACCGACTTGACAGCACTTAACAACAATATAAGTCCACAAATCTGACCATCTGTTGATTCTTTTATCTTAGCTGATGTAGATTTTCTGTGTTTTATATACATTCCTACTAACACCGAGTTGCTTACATTTGGAAGGAATCGATCTATTGGTATGCTGAATTCTGTGCCTTTTTGGCCTCAGGTTCTTTCTGTCTCTTCTCCTCTGCTTTATAAGGCAGGAAGACTTGCCTTGCACACTCAAGTCCCTATGGAGTTTATAAATGATTTGATAAACTAAATAAATACAAAGACAGTAATTAAAATTAAATGTTATGAATCTTGACCAGTTTAACTGTTCTTTCTAAGCAGAATCAATTATCCCTATACGATACGTTTTGCTTTCGCTAGTTTAGAAAAAAAAAAAAAAAAATCAAAAGTAACCTCATATAAGTATAAGTATCATTTCTATCTTTAAAAGGTAACCAAACAACGAATAATCGTGAAAAGGAGAATTTTTCTAGTGTTGGGTTGTGGCATTTAATCTGGGAAAGAGTTCTGATTATTCTTTTTGAAGCAGAACAACAATAAGAAGCCAATTTAAATTGCTTTGAAAGCATAGGCGAAAAATGAACTTGCTTTGGTCCTATTATTTTGTAATCCCTCAATCAAAGAGCTCTAAACCAAGAGGTGATAAAACTAAGACTATTGAGTAAGAGAAGTTTTAAAGAAGCCATTCTGCTAATTTGAGATAAGAGACAGAGCTATAATCATAGCTATAAACACCTGGCAAATACAAACTTTTCTTTTTTGGATTTTGTTTTTTCTTCCCCTGTGATTGAATTATCTTCTGAAAATATACACTAACACTGAGAGCGTGTTTAAGTCTCATCATATGTGCCAACTCGATCAATTGGTAGCACTAGCTTCAAGCTCTGTATTGAACATGACTTTGAGGTCTCTTTTGAGTCAGGTGGGGAGGAATGCCCCAGCGGTGATGGATGTGTGCTTTTGGTAAGAGTGGAGGAAGGGGCAGTGATTTCAGTTTACTTGTCAGCATTGTCCTAAGGATTAATATACAATTATTTGATAGTTGTTGGCTGCGAAAAATGTATGTAATGGAATTGAATTCTTGGTGTTAATACCGTACCCTTTTCAACAAGTAAGATTTAGTCAGAGAGCAGTTTCTCACTGACAAAAGGAAATGACAGTTTCACAATGGCCAGCTTTAGTGGTTATTGAAATCATTTATGAATGCTTTTTATGCTTTGGTATTATATTTACTATTACTTCTGTATGGTATTAAAGATATCCATTGAAGAATATTTAAATCTTTCACGTGTTCTATAGAATATCTATACTAAATCTAACACAGCTTACATTTTAATCTTAGTTATAAAGATAATTTCCTCAAGTCCATGATTACTGACAAGTGATTTCTTACAGGAATTTTTGTGGGTTTTTGTTTTGGTTTGGTTTGGTTTGGTTTTGTGCTGAAACTATTTAGATAGTGGTGGATAGAGAAGAAAAAGCTCCTTGGAAACCCTATGCAGGGTCGCTGTAAGTCGAATCCGACTACATGTTTGTTTGCTTTAACATTTTAACTTCAGGAGTTAAAAGAGAAAATGCACACTTTTCCATACTTTCCAAATTTTCTTTCTTATAATTGCGAAGTAACTTTTAATATAGATTACATTTTATCTTCTATTAACGTTAATAAATGAAAAAAGGAGAGACTGTTTTGGAAATAAAATAAATGTGGTGATGGTAGTGTGTCATCGAGTTGGTTCCACCTCATATTGATCTTGTATAGGGTTTCTAAGGCTATAAATCTTTATAGGAGCAGAGAACCTTATCTTGGCTTGTGAGGAGTGTCAGGTAGATTAGAACAGCTGACCTTGCAGTTAGCAGCCCAATTTGTAATCCACTATACTTGAGGGAAAAAACATATCTTTGAGAACTGGTAATACTTGATAGTATATTTATGAGATTCCTACTTGAAAATCTGATGTGGACAGAGTTATTCTCAATTTGGAACTTTTGTGCTGTTTCTACACTCAGAACAGTCTCCTCTCTCAGATTCGCACATCTATATATGTTCTTGCATTACTTGTTCACATATCTGGCTCTCTATTCCAAAAATAAAACCAAGTCCATTGTCATTGGGTCGATCCTGATCCATAGCAATCCTATAGAACAGAATAGAACTGTCCCATAGCAATTTTTTGGTTGCAAATCTTTATAGAAACAGATCGCCACATCTTTTTCCTGCATAGAAGCTGGTTGGTTTGAACGTTAACATGTCTTCTGCATGAAGCCTTTCCTGAAGATCCTTTTAGTTGTCACTTTGCTTACAAAGTGGTGTCTCTGTTCACTCTGTTCAGCTAGGGTATGTGGTCTCTTGGAGAACATAAACTGCATCACCAGAAGGCTCAGTGGCTCTGCATTAAGGTAGGTTCATATTGATTTCATTTATTTTTTTCCTTTTATCTCTTTGTTGAAATGAATTTACTTGTGAATGTGTTGGTGTGTTTTATACATTTCCAAATAATGGTTACAGCATTTAGTAAATGTCATCATTTTAATGGACAACAATAACAGAAATAAGATTGGAGATACCTTTGAAAATAGGTGGCATTCCACATATATAGGAGTTTATGGGTTATGCAAACAGTAAACATGCTATGAGAGTTAACCCAAAAGTTTCAGTTTGAGGTCACCCAGAAGTACACTGGAAGAAAGGCTTTGCCATCTACTTTGAAAAAATCAGCCTTTGAAAATCCTACGGAGTACAGTTCTACTTAAGAATTCTGGTAGCACAGTGGTTACGAATCGGGCTGCGAACCTCAAGGTCAGCAGTTCAAAACTACCAGCTGTTCCGTGAGAGAAAGATGAGACTTTCTGCTCCTGTAAAGATTTATAGCCTTGGAAACCCTGTACAGGGTCGCTATGAGTCGGAACTGACTCCACAGCACATAAAAACAATAACAACAGTTCTACTTAGAGACACAGGAAATTGTCATGAGTTAGGGTTGACTTAAAAGTAGCTGGTTGGTCCACATATCCAAATGATGAACATTGCTGGACTCACTAACTGGCCTTCATCTGGAAAGGCCATCTCTGATTTTCCATGCTGCTGCTTGCTGTCAGGAAGACTGTTAAAAGTTGAGTGCAGGGCAGAAAACCATTAGTACTACAAGATACAATGGGCATCTTCTGCTATGGTATTCTGGTCAACTGCTTCAGATGGTGATAAAAATCACCGTCGTTTTCCTCTCCTAGTTTTTCTCTAATTCACATCTCTAAGGATGCATTTTCTCTTCGTGATTGTGTCCATGCCTTCAGGTCTGACTTGGTTCCCTAAATGAGAGTTACCATTTTAGCAAAAAGGAATCTATGAGGCAGTAAAAGACGAGGTTGTCTGAGAACACACATATGTAATCAATCTACCACCACCACTTACTGTAGACAACACAATTTCTCATAAACATATGGTAAAATATTAAAATTCTTTATCAGCCAAAATTATAAAGGTTCCTCTTCTCTGCTAGGATTCAAATTAAATTACTGCATCCCAAGGATTATATCTATACAGTTATATAAAAGCTGTTTGAAATATTGATCGCTGAAAATTTCTAGGAACAAATTAGTTGGGTTAACTCTTTAAAGTTACCTCATTTATATGGCTCTTTTTGCTCTCAGTGGCAGTAATTTAACCAAGTAGGTCTGCCAATCATGTCAGATTTATTTGCCTGAAGTGTCAGTAAAATACAAAATGCTTATTCTTCAAAGAATAAGTTACCTCAGGAAGTTGTTAAATAAGAAAGAACATATATATAATGTATGGGTGAATGTCTCAGTATTTGTAGTTCAAAATGGTGGTGGTGGTTATGTGCCGTGGAGTCGGTTCTGACTCATAGCGACCCTGTACAGGGTTTTTGAGGCTGTAAATCTTTAAAGAAGCAGGAAGCCTCGTCTTTCTCCCATGGAACAGCTGGTAGCTTCGAACTGCTGACCTTAAGATTCGCAGCCCGATTCGTAACCACTTTCTCTAAAATAAGTAAGGTATAAAAAATTTTCTCATTATAAATAAATACTCATTTTAAAAACAATAATTTTCATATTCTTTTATTAATTTTTTTCTTCAGGAGAAGTCTACTGAAAAGTAAAAATAATCCTAGGTAACTAGAACAGAGTGAAGCATCCATCTAATATGAAGTGAGGGGATATGCACAAGAATGGCCATACTTGCAGATAATACCCACTTGACCTGGCTTCAATGGCTGGATGATGAGAACTCAACTACAAGAAGAAAGAAGAGGAAAAAAAAGAGTAATCCACTACAATTTGATGAACTTGACCTAAACTTATGGATGCAGTAGCTCAAAAGAGGGAACAAATCTTTACAACGAGGATTATTCCCACCCCATCCCTTTTGGTACACAGGGTTTACAGGGATGGGCATCTTAGACACTGGCTACCCAAAATGGGGGGGCTACAAAGCAAGAAGTGATTGGCTTACAAGCTTTCGAGAGGGAGACTAGTTCCAGAGGGTGCGGGGGAAGGTAGAATCTCCACTGAGTGGTTTCCAACCTGTCTGGACAGGACTGGTGAAAGGAGATGGGGATAAGACTCTTGTGGTTCAGTAGTGAATAATGGCTATCAGGACTGATTATGAGTGTTGCAAATGTAAAGGTAGACATTTTGTAACAAAAGGAGGGGAGTGGTTGATCTTGCAGTCCAGGAGCAGAGGACCCTGGGACCATCGAGGAAGAGCAGAGTGTGGGACCCTATCCAGATAAGAAGAGATGCCAAAGATGGAGGCAGAGACAATGACATGGAGAGATGGAGTGGCTGGGGACATTGGACTCATGGAGGGAGAGAAGCTGTGTGTTGATGGTAGGGGGTGGGGTGGGCTTGCAGGGTATACTCTTTGGTTATTTGAATGGTTGTATATTCCTGAGTGCTTCAGTGTACTTACAAAAAAATAATAAAAGGGGGGGGGGGGAATGGAAGCCAATGCTGTTGAATGGTGATGCAGGGAGCGGATTGTAATCATTGCAATGAAACGAATTACAATAGGATGAATGTAAAGCTGATGTTCTCCCATGTAAAGTATCACTCAATTCACAATAAAAACTTTTAAAAAATAGTAATAACCCTAGGTAAGCATGAGAATTTTTGAGGAAACATTTTTAACAATAATACATATGTATTATAAACACCTATAGTTTATAAAGACTGAATCAACTCTGAGATTACTCTTCTGATAAAGTACTGGACCACAAGGTCATTTTAACTTCTAGATCGATGGCTCAAACTTACTAGCCACTCATTGGAAACTCTATACAAGGTGGCTATGAGTTGAAACAGACTCAACAGCACTAACAACAACAACATTAGCTACTTCAGTTACCAGAGTCATTCCTGCCTTTCTTTACTTTAATGTCACTAAGCCAGATCACATCACCATCTCCTTAAAAGAACATCATTAAATATTGTAACATATAAGAGAGACGTTCAAAAGTTTAAGATAAATTGAAATTAAATGATAGTGAGATTTTACCACAACCATTTTGAAGCCCCCTTATAGGTCTCCTATTTACTTACCTAGCACTCTTTTCCATCATATTTTCACCTCATTATCAACAGCCATGTTCTCTCTAAATTACCTATTTTATTTATTTTTTAATACACCTATAACCATCACCCACCACTCATATGTTAGTTTGTCAACTGTGGGGGCTTGCATATTACTGTGATTATGGAAGCTGTGCCATTTTAAATACTAGGAGGGTCAACCATGGTGGACAGGTTTCAGATGCATGTCCAGACAATGACAGACTAGGAAGAAGAAGAGACAGACTACTTCTGAATATTCAGTCACTGAAAACTTTATAATCAGCAGCAGAACACTGTCAGATAGCACTAGAATACTGACTGCTAAAACATGATTAAGAGCAATAGAATATAGTCATACATAGTGCCAGAAGATGAGCACTCAGGTTGGAAGGCACTCAAAATACTAGTGGGAAAGAGCTGCCTCCTCAAAGTAAGGCTGACCATGATGAAGCAAATGGAATAAATCCTTAGGGATGTTCTTTTGCTGATGGGCACAACTAAAAATGGAGAGAAACAGCTGTACACATCCATTAATAATCAGAACATGGAATTTACAAAGCATGAGTATAGGAAAACCGGAAACCATCAACAATGAAATGGAATGCATAGACATCGATATCTTGGGTATTAGTGAGCTGAAATTGACTGGTATTTAGCCATTTTGAATCTGACAATCACATGGATTACTATGCTAGGAAATACAAATTGAAGAATAGTGTCACGTTCATCCTCAAAAATAATATATCAAGATCTGTCTTAATTGCAACGTTGTCTGTAATAGGATAACATCCATATGCCTGCATGGAAGATCAGTTAACACCACTATTACTCAAATTTACACATCAACCACTGAAGCTAGGGATGATGAAATTGAAGAATTCCATCACCTTCTTCAGTCTGAAATTGCGCAATCATGCAATCAAGATGTATTGATAATAACTGGTGATTGGAATGTAAAGGCTGAAAACAGAGAGGAAGGACAAGTAGTTGGAAAATAAGGCCTTGGTGATAGAAAAGGTGCTGAAGCTCACATGATAGAATTTTGCAAGAATAATGATTTTTTTTCATTGTTTTTCATTTTAAACAACATAAAAGATGACTATGGACCTCACCAGATGGAATAAACAGAAATCAAATTGACTCCATCTGAGGAAAGAGATGATGGCAAGCTCCATATCAGCAACAAAAACAACACCAGGGGCAGACTGTGGGACAGGCCATCAGTGGTTTGTGTGAAAGTTCAAGCTAAAGCTAAAGACAATTAAAACAAGAGCCAAAATTAAGACAAGAGACAAAAACAAGAAAATTAAAAGAGCCAAAATATGACCTTGAACATATCCCACCTTAATTTAAAGATCATCTGAAGCACAGATTTGATAATAACAAGACCTCTGGTGGAGGGGGGGGAGGGATCCTATGAAGATAGTGTAGACACTACAGACCAAATACCAGGAAGAGTTGTGGGATGACATCAAGCATATCATACAGGAAGAAAGCAAAAAGGATAACCTGTTTTAAAATTGTTTGAATATATTTGAATATTAACTGGTGAAGCCAGAATTAAACTTCAAAGCTTTCTCTTTACAAATCCTGTCTGCTTTTGAAATCTTTAATAGGAAAGAACTAATCATGTGTCTGGAAGTAAGGACAATCTGGAATATGCTGAATGATACCTGTTTTGCCAAACACTGAGGATTATAAAACAGGTGGCAAGCAAAGATATCACCCATCAGCAGAGTAAGTGACAGCCAGGTCCAGTTTGCTGCCTTGAACAGAAGACACAGACGGCTGAGCATAGCGGAATCCCTACTTCATAGACCAGGATCTAAATAGCTATGTCATTCCATTAAAATGACTGAAACTATTAACAAAATTACCAATATGGATCAACACCAAAAACTATTATGAAGGATGTGGCCTTTCAAAATTAAGACAAATGGGAGGAGGGAAGGATAGGATATAATTTCATATATTTCCAAAAGAACACATAATGTAAATGAAATGTTAATTTACATGCTCAAAGAGAAAATTATTCATCTGCCACTTGGACTGTTTAATATAAGATAGAATTGCAAACAAAGAGGACCCAAATCAGACCATATGTGAAAAATTCTAACTTTAAAAATATCAGAATCCTATCTTTAAGAGGTCTATCCTAAAATTAGTCATCAAGCAACTTGTAAATTAAAATTAAAAATTGGTTTATTAATTAATCTTTGTCACCACATTGCAAAAAATGATGCCTCTGCACACACAAAAGAAAGAATAGTGGACATGTATCTCCATGTAGAAATTTTCAAAGCCATCTATTTTTCTTTTATATAAAATTAGGATTGAAGAATTAGATCTCAGGGTTTGATCTATCCCATTTCCTCAGAAAATATCTTCATGGGATTTTTTTCCCCTGAGGTCTTGTTATTATCCTCCCACTGACTGAGCTGACTGAACAGCACAGGTGATAATTGGCCTAGAGTAAGAAGTACTACACTACGAGGGATTAGCACAATGGCATCAATTTATGAGAAAATAAAAGCCCTTTAATTACATCAAAGCAATCTGGGCTTTTCAGGCACACTTAAAGCAAATACTCATGCAAAGTTAACTACAATTTGGCTAATTTTTTTTTTATATTGACCTTTCATAATACAAAAATAAATGGCTTACTTTTATTGACAAAGGTACCTATAGACTTTATAATCACTAAAAATGGTTTAACTGTTAATTATTTGAAGTCAAGTTGGAAATTGCCACTTAAATACCTATAATCATTAGGATCCACCACTTGCCTGTCAGTTTGTAGAACTGTAGTGACTTGAATGTTTCTGTGATACTGGAAGCTATGTCACAGGTATTTCAAATACCAGCAGGGTCACCCATGGTAGACAAGTTTCAGCTGAGCTTCCAGACTAAGATAGACAAGGAAGAAGGAGATATAGACTACTTCTGAATGTTAACCCACTAAAAACCTTAGGAATAGCAGTGGAACACTGTCAGATAGCACTAAAATATTGAAAATGGAACATCATGAATAGCACTCAACTATTGTCAGATGTACTGCCAGAAGATGAGTCTATCAGGTTGGAAGGCATGCAAGATACAACTGGGGAAAAGCTGCCTCCTTAAATTAGAGTTGATCATGGTGATGCTGAAAGAGTAAAGCTTTAGGAATCTTCTTTTGCTGATAGGGCACAGCACAAAATGAGCAGAAACAGCTGTAAACATTATTAATGATTAGAATATGGAATGTAGAAAGAATTCATCTAAGAAAGATGGAAATTGTCAAAAATGAAATGGAATGTATAAAGATCAACATCGTAGACTTTAGTGAGCAGAAATGGACTGGTATTGGCCATTTTGAATCTGACAATCATATGGTTTACTATGCCAGGAATGACAAATTGAAGAGGAATGACATTATATTCATCATCAAAAACAGCATTTCAAGATCTATCTTGAAGTATAATGCTGTCTGTGAAAGGATAATATCCACACACCTACATTTGTTTGTTGTTGTTATTAAGTGCTGACCCAAGGTGGTTCAAATTGACTTTGCAGCCAAGTGCATTAAACCATGGTGCCACACCAAGACTCGATATGTGTACATTAAGACCAGTTAATGCCACTATTGTCCAAATTTACCCACCAACCACTAAAGCCAGTGATGATGAAATTGAAGAAGTCTACCAACTTCTGTCTCAAACTGATCAAACATGCAATCAGGATTTACTGATAATTACTTATTATTATCTGTAAATGTAGAAGACAAGTAACTAAAAGGGGAGAACAACTAATCTTTCATTTCAGGAACATAGGACCCTAGGACCATCAAGAAGGAAAAGTATGAGTGGCGTATAGGAACCTAACCAAAAAGCAGTGACAACAAAGACAGACAGTGGCAGAGGCAACGGCATAGACAGATAGAGCAGCTGAGGACTCTAGACCCATGGAATGAGAAAGGCTATGTACATGTGGGCAGGAGGCTGACTTGCAAAATGTGCCCTCTAGACATTTAAATGAATATATATTTTCTGTGTGGTATGTCTACATCAGAAAAAGAAGGAGGAATAGAGATAAATACTGTTGACTGATGGTACATGTAGGGGATTATAATCATTGCAATGAAACAAAATACGATTTGTTAAATGATGATGTACCCTGCAAGGTTTCACTCAAATCACAATAAAAGCTTTAAAAACAGAAAGAAAGAAGGAAACAAGATTGGGGGAAATCACTGGTTATTGGAATGCAAATGTTTGAAACAAATAGGAAGTATCAGTAGCTGGAAAATACAGTCTTGGTGATAAAAATGATGCTGGAGATCGTATGATAGAAATTTGCAAGAACAATAACTTATTGTACTTACTACTTTTTAAACAACATTAAATACTACTATACACATGGGCCACATATGATGGCACACACAGAAAACAAACTGACTGCATCTGTGGTAATCAACAGTGGAAAAGCCCCACATCATAAAGTAAGGCCAGGGCAGACTATAGAAAAGACCATCAATGGCTCATATGCAAGTTCAGCCTGAAGATGAAGAAAATTAACACAAGAGTCAAAATGTGACCTTGAACATTTTCAGATTATTTGAAGAACAAATTTGATGCATGAGACACTAATGAACAAAGACCATAAGAGTTGTGGGATGACATAAAGAAAATCATACAGGAAGAAAACAAAAAGTCATTAAGAAAACAAGAAAGAAGGGGGAAAAAATGGATATCAGAAGAGACTCTGAAGCTTACTCTGCAGTATAGAGATGCTAAAGCAAGTGGAAGAAATGAGGAGGTAAAAAAGCTGAACAGAAAACTTCAAAGAGCATGTTGAGAAGACAAAATCAATTATTATAATGAATATGTGCAAAGGCTTGGAGTTAGAAACCCAAAACGGAAGAACAAGCTCTGCCTTTTTATGTGTAAAGAACAACAACAACAAAATCCAGGCCACAAATTGAAATATTGTAGGATTCTACAGACATAATATTGAACGATGCAGAAAGCATCAAAAGAAGATGGAATGAATACACAGTCACTGTATCAAAAAGAAATCGTCAAAGTTCAAATATTTCAAGAGGTAGCATATGATCAAGAGCCAGTGGTACTGAAGGAAGAAATCCAAGGTGCGCTGAAAGCATTGGCACAGAATAAGGCACTGGGAACTGATGAAATACAAATTGAAATATTTCAACAAATTTATGCAGTACTGGAGGCACTCACATATCTGTACCAAGAAATCTGGAAGACAGTTACCTGGCCAACTGTATGGAATAGGTCATATTTGTGCTCATTCCAAAGACAGGTGATCCAATAGAATGTAGAAATCATCAGACAATAGATAATTTATAAGTGGCTGCAACAGTACATGGGCAGGGAATTGTCAGGGGTTCAAGCCAGATTCAGAGGAAGATTTGGAATGAGGGATATTATTGCTGTTGTCAGAAGAATCTTGGCTGAAAGCAGAGAATACCAGAAAGATGTTTACTTGTGCTTTTTTGACTATGCAAAGACTTTTGACTTTGTGAATCATGACAAGGTATGGACACCATTTTGGAGAATGGATGTTTCAGAACACTATCAATTTTCAAAGTAATCCTAGTTCTCAATAACACAGTAAACTTGAAACGCTCTTTTAGGAAAGAGGCAAATCAGAAATTTCAAACATTTCCTTTAAATATTCTGATTTAAAGCTAGCCAATTCAGATCATAGAAGGTTACTCCAAACCATTGATAATAAAACTTTAGAGAAGTTCTGCCCGGGCAAAACGAGTACTGGAAAGACTTTAGAGGGACGGAAAGGGTCATTCAGATAAATAGAACCTGAAAAAGAAGAGACTACCCATGTGGATCTGAACCCAGAGCTATAGGTAGGGGCTAAGAAAATCTACTACAAAAATTCCAGATGTGCAAATGGAAACCCCACGAACATCAGACTGACCATCAGGTTCAAAGATCCTCAAATGTCTGGTAGAGTAAGCAGTTTCTCTCAACCATTAAGAAGCCAGAGTGTGGGTGACACAGACAGCCAGACCTGTCAAGCAGAATATACTAGTCATCTCACCTGCTGTAGATTACTAACAACAGGGTTTATCCAATTGCCCAGTCATTTTACCAGTCCAGCTTCAACCACTTGAAAATCAAGAGACCAGAGATTGACATGCATCCTAGAGTTTCTTCCCCATCACTAGAAGACTTTCCTTTTACAACCTGGTACCATCGTGAAGGGGAGAGAGTTTTCGTGAAAAACTGAGCATTCACCCAGAAGATACCTTTAAATAAAGGATTAAATTTGTCACCCTCTAACCTCCCAATCATTCTCCTCCACTTATTATTCAGAGATATAAGAGCATAAGAGAAAATTCCAATCACATATGGTAAATGAAAAAGGGAAAAGGGGATAAAGAAAAAAGAAAAAGACAATCTGAGTTGCAATGGGCTGGGCTGCAATGGATAAAATTCAGTTTTGTTATGTTATTGTTGTCATGTGCTACCGAGTAGGTTTGGGCCCATGGCAGCCCTGTATAGGTTTTCCAAGGAGCAGCTTGTGAATTCTGTTATAGTATACTTTAATGCTCAGATGTAATTGTTAACTGTAGGATATTTTGTAATTATAGCCATTTTTTAAAGTCTCATTTATGTAGACTTTAATTCTCAGATATAATTTTTAACTGAATGATGTTTTGCAATTATAGCCATTTTTTAAAAGTCTCATTTATGTCTTCTTTGTCCTGCCTGCACATTCAAACAACTAACAGCATTATCCAATATAGTAGCCACTAGTCACATGTGAAATTTAAATTGTTGTTGTTGTTGTTAATGTGCCGTGGAGTCGGTTCCAACTCATAGCGACCCTGTACAGGGTTTCCAAGGCTGTAAATCTTTACGGGAGCAGAAAGCCTTACCTTTCTCCCGCGGAACAGCTGGTAGTTTAGATCTGATGACCTTGCGGTTCACAGCCCGATTCGTAACCACTACGCTACCAGAGCTCCTTAAATTCAAATTAATTAACATTAAATAGGAGTCCTAGTGTGGTGCTGTGGGTTAATGCACCAGACTGCAAAGCCATTTGAACTTCTAGGTCAGCGGTTCAAGCTCACCAGCTGCTCCTTGGAAACCCTATACAGGGTCGCTATGGGTTGGAACTGACTCGACTGCACTTAACAACAATGGCAGCATTAAATAGCAACCCTGGAAAACAGTCTCTGAGGAAGTGTATCTGGAATGGATCAAACCTTGATATGAAATCTTCAGTAGTCACATGTCTAGTGCCAACCATGATGGACATCACAGAGACGGAATATTTCTATCATTGTAAAAATTGCTGTTGAAAAGCACCAGTGACAGCCCAAATGTGCCTATTGCTTAATTACAGAGAATGAAAAACAACGAAACAAAACATGGGAAAGAAGCAAGAAATCTTGATTTTGGTTTCCAAAAACCTAAACTTATAGAAAGACAGTAAGAATTCTAAGGCATAACCACAATGTTTATGAGAAGTGAATGTAAGAAATGTGGAGCTTTCTTCAGGGATAAGAACCTGGTCTAGGGAGTGGAGGGACAGTTGTTAAAAGATAGAATCCAGAAAAGGTAGATTCAACACTCTGCTTTCTGGGGGCACAGCCATCTCAATGCTGTCGTAAAGTGCCATTGAGTCGGTTCTGATCTATAGCAACCCCATACAGGGCTTCTGAGACTGGAAGCAGATCTGCGTGAGCAGAACGCTTCATTTTTCTCCTTAGGAGCAGCTGTTGGTTTGAACTGCCTAACCAGTAGTTTACGGTCTCATGTCAATCCTATAGAGTACAGAGCCACCACACCAGTCTCAACAGTTGTTGGAATTTTGAAAAACTCAAAGTTTCTCCATTTCTTTTCCCCAGTGTAACTTGTAAACAATCACATAATGGCCAGTCACCAAAAGGATGAGGGCATCAGAAGTTAGTTGTCAGGCTAATGTAAACACTTTATGTGTTCACATTAAGATAACCTACAGAAAAAAATAATAATTGAGTAACATACAGGCTGATGGACAGCTCAGCAAACATCTGTGTGCATGGGCAGAGGACTTGAGAACAAGATGGATTAGCCTTCCCACACGCATCTACTCCAGGCCTTCTCTTGCCAATACCTTGGTATCACTTACGGCTTGGAACTTAGACAAATCTCCCTAATGAAAGTGAGAAGGCATGTCAGAAATTGACTGAAATTAGATTCTGCTACCTAATGGAATGTCCTGGTGTGGCACTGTAAGGTAAGTACTGGACTGCAAGGTTAGCAGTTCAAACTCACCAGTCGCTCCTTGGAAACCCTATACAGGGTTGTTATACATCAGAACTAACTTGAAGGCACTTAACAACAATAACAATGGAATGTCAACCCAAAGGGAAAATAAACTGTTATAGGAACATCTACATGTCTTACTATGCAAGTTGAGAAACTATATTCTATATTGCACTGCTACCTGCAATGTCCAAACCCACCAACCTAATTAACAGCACTTAACAACATACTTTCTTACGGGTAGGATTCCACATGTCAATTTTCCAGGTCCTTGGCATCATGCCTTGTACCTTGTGCAAAGAAAACTGCCAATTTTTTAATAGTCCCAAATTGACAAATGAAACTTTTGAATGCTTTCCAAATTTGGGGGTAGAAGCCATGTGTTCCTGGTGATTAATGTGTATCTAATTTGTGAATTAGTTTAGAACATCCAGTCCTTCTGATATCATAAGTTCAGGATGAAAAATTTGTTTTAATATTTCATAAGCATAAATAAATGTATGAAAATTAAAGATTCATATATCAGACAAAAGAAACACTTAGAATGTAAGCTAGCATGCAGTACCTATGTTTACTTTTGTTATTGTAGAAGACCATATATAAGAAATGTAGCAATGCAATGTTCACTTCATTCGATTCATGATATACTTGGTATGTTTCAGTTGTTGTTGTTAAGCGCCATCAAGTAGGTTCCAACCCATAGCGACCCTGTATAGGGTTTCTGAGGAGCAGCTAGTGAGCTTGAACCACCGACCTTGCAGTTCAAAAGGCTTTGCAGTCTGGCACATTAACCCACAGTGCCACATGAGGACTCCTATATTTCGGTAGGTAGCTGATAATTTATCTCATTCACTCTTTGTTGTGCAATTATTTTTCATAAATATAATTCCAACTCACAGTTGGAATTACAGGGAAATATGAGAAAAAAGAGGTTCTGCTATGGTACTGTAGGGTAAGCACTGGACTGCTAACCACAGAGTTGGTCGTTCAAACCCAACAGCCAGTCTCAGAAACCCTATACAGGGTTACTATGCATTGCAACCAACTCGACAGCACTTAACAACAACAATACTAACTAGAAAATATATGGTCAATGAACGATGTTATATATTAAACATAAAAGTAGACATTATTATCAAGAAAAAAACATTTTCCACTATTCCTTCTCCCCTTAAATTCACCTTTAAAACTAAACATGCTTTCAGTTTTCTAAGTTTCCTTAAATTGATTCCATAGGGCTGAGTAAAGTCACAGAAGCCGTAAAGACAACCTTTTCATCAGTATGTATTTTTAAGTGTGGGATTTTAAAAGTCCTTTTGAAAACATTATCTTATTGTTGACATTTTTAAGGAAACAACTGTCTCTGCACTAGGAGCTACCTTTTCTTTATAACTCCCTTGCATTTGGAAAAATTATTTTCCTACATCTCAAAGTAAGAACGGTAATCAAAAGGCAAACTTTTTAAAACGATAATATTCAGTTTCAAGATTCTATCAACTTCAAAATTAAGGTAACACAACACAGCAATGAAATGTTCTGCAATCTGTAGTGGAAGATAATAGTCTCAAACAACCTTCAAATTACCCTAAGGCTTCCCTTGCTAGTTTGATTTTAGCATTAGATAAGGACCACTGCTGGACCATTGCTGGCAAAAGTGTATTTCACGGGCCTCTGAATTGACAAAATGAAGGGTTAAGTAACTCTCCAGGCATATTTTACTGAAGTTATTGTTTGTTAGTTTGTGTTTTAACCAATTTGCAAAAATGGCATACCATATGAAAAAATTAAATAACTTGCATCATTTCTTAAAGTTTGAAAAAACAAACAAAAAACCAGGAATGCAAGAGCACAGAGTAAGCATAAAGCAGCATGGCTTATATTTGCTCAATATCTTAGCTTACTGTCTGTGATTTTAAATGCGTGAGAAAGCAGATTTCATTGGTTTAAACATCAAAATAACATCATAAGAAATAATCAAAGTAGTCATTCCATATTTAAACAGCATTTCAAGGGACATCAAAGGTAATGGAGTCTAAAAACAGATTTCAAGAGATTTTATATAGTTAATCAAATGCTAGGAAATGTTTATTCTATTTAAATTTTTTTTGGTATTGTATATAAAATTAATTTGCTCTGGTAGCATAGTGGGCTATAAGTTTGGCTGCTAACCACAAGATCAGCAGTTTGAATCTACCATCTGTTCCACAGGAGAGAAATGAGGCTTTCTGTTCCCAGGAAGATTTGCAGCCTCAGAATCCCTATACAGGGTCACTCTGAGTACGAACTGATTCCACAGCACACAACCACATATTCTAAATTATTCTTAGAAATAAATATTAACATTTTCTTTCATAATTATAATGTAGTCTAAATATTACAATGAATTTATCATAGTTTTATATATGTAAGTATATACACAGTAGTATAAATTGCATACATGTGGCCATTTTTCAACAATATTCTATATACTAAAAATTTAAGAATTAAGATCTAGCCTCTTTCAGTGAATTCTCTAGTACCTGTTAGGAAAAGAAAATACATTTGAAATTTATGTTGTTGTTGAGTGATGTCAAGTCGATTCCGACCCATAGCGACCCTGTATAGGATTTCCAAGGAGCAGCTGGTGAGCTTGAACCACCAATCTTGCAGTTCAAACAACTTTGCAGTCTGGCTCATTAACCCACAGTGCCACACCAGGACTCCTATAAGCAATCCAAATTTCTACTGTTATATGTGTATGTGTTGGTGTCCTTTTAACCTTAAATTTACTGAAATTCATATAAATTATAGTTTTTAAATTAAGGTTTTAGATAGTACTCTCATGAAAAGTAGGAATAAAAATTGTTTTGTTTTGTTTTTATTGTAATAGCTTTATTAACATACCATGCGATTCACAGCTATACAGTGTGAAATTCAGTGATCATTTGTATATTCACAAAATTTTCCTAATATCACTATAATACATTTTAGAATTTTTTAAAAAAAGCAAAACAACACTTTCTTGTGTTTTGGGTAAGGGTTTAAATGACAGTCTAGGTTCCTATTCAACAATTTCTACCCAAATTTTTCAGTAACATTAATTATATTCTTCACAATGTATGAACATTGTCAATTATTTCCACTCAGGTTGTTTTATTTTTATCAAACTAGTTTCCCTGCGCCCTGGCATTCTCATATTTAATTTAATAAAGTAATTGCTGATCGCTTGGTCTCATATAGATGATTTTGTAAAGGAGCATAGTATTCATGGGTAACATTCTTTATTTTGTTATATGACTACAAGGTGACTTTAGAGACTAGTTTCAGTTCAAGGTTTGAAGAGCTGTCTGAGCAATAGGCTCAGGGAGTCTTCCAATCTCAGTCAGTCCAATATATTTAGTTGGTTGGTTGATTTGTTTTAGGAATTCTGGTTTTATTACAATTTTTTCTCCTGTTCTAAAGCATTGGCTTTTAATAAATGCTTAGTCTTAGTCCTAATGTGGTGCTGTAGAATAAGCACTAGACTGCTAACAAAAAGGTTAACTGTTCAAACCCACTAGGTGCTCCTCAGAAATCCCATACTGGGTTGCTATGAGTCAGAACCACCTAAATGGCACTTACTAACAACAACAACATTGTCATTTTGTTGTCAAAACTATTATTTACTTTAATAGCTTAGTACTGAATAGTTTATAATTTTATTTTCATGCATACAATTTTAATGACATAAAAATGTGAATTAAATCATATAATCACTATCTTATTATCTTTCCAATGAGTAGCATCACACCTAAAATTGTTAAATAAGAGAATGGTCACTACAGTACTGATGCATTTAAAATAGCGTACATTTAGGTGGTTGCATAATAAATTGTAAATTTAAATACACTGTTTTCATTCTGGGAGTCCACTAATTAATATGCTTGGCAATACAGAAGCTTAACACCATGCCTGTAAGTTGTCTTCAGCCACAGCCACATCAATTTCAAGAGGAATAAAATTCACATACTGCACATTCATCCATCAATCGACCAAATGCCAGAATCTTGTTTCAAGGCTCTTAAATGCTCATGCAGCTGTGACTTAGCACTCTTACAAAGTAAGCAACTATTTTAAGAGAGAAGTAAGAAAACATGATGCAAAACCTGCCTCAATGTGTACCACAATTGAGGAAGTTAATTAATAATAACAATAATAATGTACTGCATAAAGCACATTAAATGTTGTTACCATCCATTCAAATATGTGACAGATGACCCCAGGTCAAATAATGTAAATAACTTACCCTAGCCAGTATGTAAGTAAGGTGCTCTGGTAGAGTAGTGGTTATGAAGTGGGCTGCGAACCACAAGGTCAGCAGTTTGAAACTACCAGCTGTTCCGCGGGAGAAAAATGAGGCTTTCTGCTCCTGTCAAGATTTACAGCCTCAGAAACCCTGTACAGGGTCATTATCATTCTGAACCAACTCCATGGCACATAACCAACCAACCAAAGCCAGTATGTATTTTAACCTACTTTGTCCATAGAAATAATAAATTAAATCAAATCAATAAAGATTATTTTGACTAACATTTATTAAATCACTAGTAGTATTGTTGGATAAAGAGTCTAGCTGTCTAATAATGCTAGTTATTTTAGAAATTATTGTTTTATTTCTCTTTTTTTATTCTTTGCATCATTTTTCTTAAGAAAAAGTGTAACACAGCATGGATTCTCTATAAAATAAATAGGAAAATAGACATATAAACTTAAAATACAAAACAAATTATTTCAAGGGGTGAAGTCGAAAAAATGCTATATTTAAACGTTGAAGATTAGAACTACTATAGGGATAGGATACACACTGGACTGCTAACCACAAGGTCAATGGTTCAAACCCACCAACTGCTACTCAGAAACCCTATACTGGGTCACTATGAAGTGAAACTAACTTGATGGCACCGAACAACTATATAATTATATTTAACATTCAGAGTAGTAGCTACTATCAGTCCCATTTTATACATGAGAAAAGCAAGATTTAGAGGATAAGGGCAATTTCGTACAACTATCAAAGGAATTCAAACCCACATTTCTCTAACTCAAAAGTTTATGTCCCTCCATACCCGCATGAGATCTGATAACTCAGAATCATGCAGGGTTTGGAAATGCAAATTTTCTTTCTTGGCATTTTTATAAAACTAAAGTATAAAAGAATTCGATCTTGCTCTTGGAGAGCATACAAAGGGGCAGAAATACATAGTTTGATACCAAAAAACCTGTTATAATGTCACACAGAAAAGAATTATTCCTTTTGTGATTTACATTTTGAAAGGAGGAGACTTGTAGTTATTGGCATATTATAAACTGTACTTTTATGACTCAAGAACAAACAAACAAAGCCCTATATAATATTTCCAAATATTTTTTAAGGGCAAACCTCCCACATGCAAACCAGAGTTGTAGTTAGTCCTATACATTGTTTTCAGCATCCCCATAGTACATAAAGTACATTTGTATGCATAATAATCAGTCACTTCATAGAACATTGCACATTCAATGATCACAGGCCTGGAAAGAAAAGCAATGATGCCTCTTACTCACTTCAGGCATAAATGGCTCAGTGGTAGAATTCTTGCCTTTCATGTGGGACACCCAGTTAGATACCCAGCTATAAACCTCAGGCACAGCCACCACTCATCTGTCATTGGCGGTTGCACGTTGCTATACTGCTGAGCCAGACTTTGCAGTGCTCCCACACTAAAGAATAGGAAAAAATGGCTCCGAAATATACTTCTGAAAATCAACCACTATTTTCATCTGATCCACAACCAATTATGGCAATGGCAAGGGACAAGGCTGTGTTTTGTTCCCAGGTGTGCTTGGGGTCACCGTGAGTGAGAGGTAACTAGATGACAGCTAACAACAACAACAAAGCCTTTCACCCTGCACACAATGGACAAATACAATGTCAAGAAGTCAAAGCAGAAATGCTCTCCTAGCAACAAAATACTTGATAAACAAAATGATTCTTTTCTTTTTTTGTCTCTCTCTATTTTGATGGGCATTGTATGAAATAGAATTTACCAGAACCCCTGCATTTTTTGGAACACAAATGGGTAGCAGTACTACAAACAGCAAATCCACCTGGGTGCGAAGTTGCATGTTTTATTCATCTCAACTATCAATAATAAAATACGTGCTACAGGGAAAATTGAATTATCTTTTTATTTTCTTTGGGGGGAAAGGATAACAGTGATTAAAAAGTATGCAGTCAAAAGTTCACAAAAAATTTAACAAGCTGTTATAGTTAAATAATATAATTTTTAAATTATTGTTTTGGATTTCATGATGTTTATGACATTTATCAGTTGTTAAATTTTGCATTTTTCTATGAGTACCTCTCCTCATCTTTAATTTACTTTTATACCTATTTACATAGTCTCTTGCTTTAATATAGGCCTCAAAATTGAATAAATCTTCAGACGCCACAAAGTCTGTTGGTTCTGTAAGATAAACATTGGACTGGTAACTGTAAAGTCAGCAGTTCAAACCCATCAGTTGCCCTCAGAAACTATTTAGGGTTGCATTGAGTCAGAAATTACTTGATAGCACACCACAACAGCAATGTCGAAGTAGAGCTCTGGTGTGGTAATGTAGGATAAGCATTGAAGTACTGAAAGTTGAAATTAACTCAAAGCCCACAACAGTAACATAAAAGTAAAGATAACCAATTGTGACAATCAATTTTATGTGTCATCTTGGCTAGACTATGGTCTAGTTGCATAGACAATAATCAAGTTACAACCATGGAATAGTTACACCAGAAGGTCTCTGGTAGAGATCACCTTCCACAATGCAATGTAATGCAATTAGTTTAAGTCCATAACAATATAGGCTGGATTCTAAACCTAATAATTTCTGAGTTATAAAAACACCAGAATAGATGCAGAGACCCACACAGATAGATGTCATGTGAGGATAATCTACAAACCAGGGAAAACCAAAACAAAGCACACCCAAAACTACAATCCAAAAGGAATACACAAGGCCAAGACCCTGATTTGGACTTTTAGCATGCAGAACATGAGAAAATAAAGTTCTCTTCTTTTAAGCAACCTATTTATGGTGTTTGTGCTATAGCCTAATAGATGAGTAAGATACCAAGCTAATATTACCCATAACATTTAAAAAATCCTTTTCTTAAAAGTTAAGCATAACAGTCCCTATATTAATGTACTAAAAGTGTACAGTTCCTAAAGTACAACTAGCAGTGGTATAAAGAAACATAAACTCAAGTCAATAATAATCATTATGGTTTTTTATATCTAAAGTATTAATATCTAATATTTAGGAAAGAAAAAAATTCAATAATTTAACATGAGAAAACTTTTATTTAGTGAATTTCCATTTACACTGTGCCCACCTTACAGTTTGTTACTTATTTAGCAAATTGATGAGTCTTGGTGTGGTGCCACAGGATAAACACTGGACTGCTAATCTTAAGCTCGGTGGTTCAAACCTGCCAGTAGTTCCCCAGAAACCCTATAGGCTCACTATGAGTTGGAAACAACTAGATGGCACTTAACAACAACAAAGGACATAAATTTAAGACATGTTCTTCATAAAAAAATCAAGCCAGAAAAGCAAGATGCATTTCCATGATCATACACTGGAGTATGTGATTGCATAAAAATCAGTGGAATGGATAAGGTGCTATTATGTATATAATTGTTGTTATGTGCCATGGAGTCGGTTCCGACTCATAGCGACCCTGTACAGGGTTTCCGAGGCTGTAAATCTTTACTGGAGCAGAAAGCCTCATCTTTCTCCCACAGAACAGCTGGTAGTTTCGAACTGCTGAGCTTGCGGTTCGCAGCTCGATTCGTAACCACTAAGCTACCAGAGCTCCTTATGTATATAATATACATATTTATTATGTATATATTTTATATTATATATAATAATAAAGTGAGTATGTAATCTCTTGGCATTTTTATTAAAATTTTTATTGTGAGTTGAGTGAATGTTTACAGGCAGGATCATCACTTTTACATTCAACAAACCATACACTTTTTCATCTCAATGATTGCATTGCTTACACGCAGCAAGAGTTATTCCACTTTCTCCCTGTGCTTCCTATTTCCATTCCACTTACCTTCCCATTCGTTCTCAACTTTGTCCTTAGGTACATATTGCCCTTTTATTTTTAAATAATTGACCATTCCATGGTGAGCATACCTTACAAGTGTTACTGTCCCCACTATATAACTTATGATGTGGCACTTTAAGATCAGCACTGGATTGTTAATCACAAAGTCAGTGATTCAAACCCACCAGCTGCTCCTTGGAAATCCTATATAGAGTCACTATGAGTCAGACTCGACTCCACCGCACTTAACAACAATTGCTTGACTGAAAATTGGACCATGAGTATAAGCTCCTTTCAAGATCTGAAGGTGGCCAAGGACCATAGTCTCTGGTTCCTCCAGTCTCTTTATGACCAGTAAGCCCAAATATTTTATAATAATTTTGACTTTTGTTCCACATCTTCTCCCACTCTATCCAGCACCTTCTAATGGGCTATCTTTCAGAGCAATTGGTAATGGTAGCCAGGCACCATCTAGTTCCTTTGTTCTCAGAGTTGTGGAGACTGATATTCACATGATCAATTCTCATCACTCTCCTTTATTGTGCACATGGAGAGACCAAAAGTTGCACCTCACATAACTGTGAGCTTTTAAGATCCTAGATATAACTCACCAAAGTAGGACATAGAACATTATCTTTCAGGACTGTGTTATGTCAATTGACTAAGGTGTCCCTGAGACTATGGTCCTGAGCCCCCAGCCCCAGAAACTCATTATCTTAAGATGTTTGATACATTTAAGAAGTTTTGTATAATTGACGCTCCAGGATAATGCACCGGACCACAAGGTTGGTTTGAATCACAGCGTCAGCAGTTCAAACTCACCAGATGCTCCTCATAAACCCTATACAGGGTCGCATAGAGTCAGAACTGACTCGAAAGCATTTACCTACAACAACAGTATGCTCCACCACATTCACAGTTGTGTTTGTAGCAAAGGTAAATCTATGTGCAAAATTCTCTGTCAAACCTTCATATATTTGTGGTTATATTCTTACTCTTCCTCCCAAACCCGTTCAGCCTGTGTATCTGCCCATATATCTAGCCACAGAACACTGCGGTTCCAAGTTAGGTATAAAACACTATTTACATCTATCTCTTTTAGCCTTGCACACCTTCCAGTGTCTTCACCTGTCTTCATCACTTGATTGTCTACGTCCCTTTTCTTGCCCTTCCTATCAGCTGACTTGGAGTCCTGGAGTGGTGCTGCAAAATACTGCAAGGTCAGTTTGACCCACAAGGTCAGCAGTTCGTACCCACCAGTTGCCCCTTGGAAACCCTATACAAGGTTACTATGAGTCGAAACCGACTTAACAGCACTTAACAACAACATCACCCATGTTAACATATGACAAGCTCTAGCCAGTGAATTACTCTCCCTTCCCTCCCACCCACTGTTGCTGTTGTTAGGTGCCATCGAGTTGGTACTGACTCATAGAGACCCTGTGCACAACAGAACTAAACAATGCCCAGTCCTGGGCCAACCTCACAACTGTTGCTACACTTGAGCCCATTGCTGCTGCCACATATGCCAATCCATCTCACTGGAGACCTTCCTCTTTTTCTCCAACCCTCCACTTCACCAAATATTATATCCTTACCCTTCTTCAGGGATTAGTCCCTCCTGGTAATATATCCAAAGTTTGTGGACAAATTCTGGCACTCCTGGCTTCCAAGGAGCATTCTGGCTGTATTTCTTCCAACACACACTGGTTTGTTCTTAACAGACCATGGTACTTTTAATATTCTTCTCCAATACCATAACTCAAATGCATCAATTCTTCTATGGTCTTCCTTATTCACAGTACAATTTTCACATGCATATGAGGTTATTGAAATGACCATATCTTGAGTCAAGTGCACCTTAGTTCTCAAACTAAAATCATTGCTACTGAACACTTTAAAGAGGTCTCATACAGCAGATTTGCCCAATGCAATATGTCGTTTGATTTTTTGACTGCTGCTTCAAAAAGTGTTGATGGTTGTTTCAAGCAAAATGAAGTTTTTGACATCTTCAATCTTTTCTCCATTTATATGGATGTTGTTTATTGGTCCAGTGGTATGGAATTTTGTTTTCTTTACATTGTGGTTCAATTCATACTGAAAGCTGTGGTCTTTGATCTTCATAAATAAGTATACGTTAAGTCCTCTTAGCTTTCAGCAAGCAGAATTGTATAATATGCATATCACAGGTTGTTAATGAGTCTTCCTCCAATCCTGATGTCATGTTTTTCTTCACATAATACAGTTTTTTAGATTATTTGCTCAGTTTACAGACTGAATAAGTATGGTGAAAGAATGCAATCTTAATGCACACTTTTCCTAATTTTAAACCATTCAGTGTCCCATTGCTCTGTTCAAAGAAGTGCCTCTTTGTCTATGTACAGGTTCCTCATGAGCACAATTAAGTGTTACAGAATACTCACGCTCCACAATTTTGTCCATAGCTTGTCATGATCCACACAACTGAAGGTCTTTGTATTGTTAATAAAGCACAGGCAAACATCTTTCCAGTAGTCTCTGCTTTCAGCCAAGATCCATCTGATGTCAGAAAAGATACCCTTATTACATGTCCTCTTCTGAATCCAGCTTTCCTCTTTAGAAGCTCTGTCAATGTATGGTTGCAGCTGTTTTTGTGTGGTCTGTAGCAAAATTTTACTTGCATGCTATATTAATGATATGTCAGATTATTTCTGCATTCCATTTCATCACCTCTCTTTGGAATTGACACAAATATGGATCTTCTCCAGTCTGTTGGCCAGGTAATTGTCTTCCAAATAGAATATATGACTTTGTCTTTTTGAGCGGTTTTTTGGAATTTTCTATTTATCTTTCTCCTCATTTCTTCCATTTGCTTTAGCATCTCTATGCTGGAGAGCAAGTTTCAGAGTCTCTTCTGACATCCATTTTGGTCTTTTCCTTCTTTCTTGTCTTCTTAATGACCTTTCACTTTCTTCCTGTATGATAGTCTTGATGTCATCCACAACTCTTCTGGTTTTCAGTCTTTAGTGTCATATCTATTCTTGAGATTATCTCTAAATTCGGGTGGGATATGTTCAAGATCAAATTCTGACTCTTGTGGACTTGTGTAAATTGTCTTCATCACTATTTGTGACAATATTCTGGTGCTCTTCAACATGCTTCAGTAGTCAATATTCTAGCACTGACAATGCTCCACTGCTATTCACAGGTTTGCAGTGACTAAATTTTAAGAAGTAGTCTGTCTCTCTTTCTTCCTAGCCTGCTTCATCTGGAAGCTCAGCTGAAACCTGTCCACTGTTGACAATATTGCTGATACTTAAATTACCTGTGACATAGCTTCTAAAATCACAACAACATACAAGCCACCAGCGTATGACAAACTGACAGACAAGTGGTAGTCCCATCCCTGGGAAGCATCAAAGAATATTTCTTTTAGCATGAAAACTTTTCCTTGAGTTTTTACAGTAGTGATCTCAAGAAATGTTTGTCCTTTTGCAAATGTCTAATTTCAATCCACATAATGTTCTCTTCATAAGAACAACCTTGAATGGAAAATGTTCTCTCTCTCTCCTTTCATACCTATCCTTCCTTTCTTCTCTCTCCTGATTTCTTTCTTAATAGAAAGCCCAACAGAAACAAACAAATAAATAAATAAAAGCCTGACTCAAACTCTATGTATCTTAGGAGCTTTATCTCTTCTAGATATCTGATGGTTGGTTTAGAAATCCAAATATTTAACCCAATGAAGTACAGGTAGGTGAAAGGAAGAGAAATCATGATCTGTAATGTTGTTGGTGGTGCTGTTTCATCACAGACTCATAGTGATGCCAAGTTCAATAAACTGAAATATGTCCTGGTCCTTCACCATCCTCACAATTGTTGCTATGTTGGAACCCATTGCTATAGCCACTGTGTGAGCCCGTCTCATTAGAGGTTTCTCTTTTTGCTGACTGTCTATTTTACCAAGCATGATGTCTTTTTCCATGGACTGGTTCCTCCTGACAACGTGTCCAAAGTACATGACACAAAGTCTCGTACTTCCCACTTTCAAAGACCATTCAGTCTGTATTTCTTCCCAGACAGATTTGTTTGTTCTTAGGGAAGTTCATGGTATTTTAAATATAAACATCCATAATAAAATCTGAACAGAGCTGTTCACATAGCAGTTTTTGCAATAAATACATCCATCCACAAAAAAAATGGCAACCACTGTCTACCAAATATGATGCTATCAATTCTTATAATGTTGCCAAAATCTGCATCATATTATTGTAATAAACTGGCACAAAATAAACTGTAATACACTGACACAAAATGAGATAAGTATCATATTGGGACGTGATAAAGGCCAGCTAAAGCACAAGGTAAATGATAAGGTCCTATCTGTGAGAAAATATTTATGTGCAAAATGAATTTCCAAATGTATGCATATATATATATATATTACTCTCCCTTCCCTCCCACCCATTGTTGCTGTTGTTAGGTGTCATTGAGCTGGTACCAACTCAAAGAGACCCTATGCACAACAAAACTAAATAATGCCCAGTCCTGGGCCAACCTCACAACCGTTGCTACACTTCAGCCCATTGCTGCTGCCACATATGCCAATCCATCTCACTGGAGACCTTCCTCTTTTTCTCCAACCCTCTACTTTACCAAATATTATATCCTTGTTGTTGTTGTTATGTGCCGTGGAGTTGGTTCCGACTTATAGCAACCCTGTACGGGGTTTCCGAGGCTGTAAATCTTTACGAGAGAAAGATGAGGCTTTCTGTTCCCATAAAGATTTACAGCCTCAGAAACCCTGTACAGGGTCGCTATGAGTTGGAACTGACTCGACAGCACTTAACAACAAGAAATATATATATAGTCTTGGTATGGCACTGTGGGGAAAAGCATTGGACCACATGATCCTATACAGGGTCACTATGAGTTGGAATCAACTGGATGGCACTTAACAAAAACAAGAAAGATACATGTTGTTTTAAGTTACTGTTGAGTCAGGTCCAAGAAATACCAACTCTGCATACAACAGAAATATTTCCAAGTCCTGTGCCACCCTCATAACATTGCTATGTTTGAGCCTATCGTTGCAGACTCTGTGTCAATCCAGTAGGAAAGTCCAGATTTTACTCTTTGTCATTGATCCTCTACTTTAATAAGCACAGTGTACTGGAGGAACAGGTCCCTACATGAGATGAAGTCTCCTTTTTAGAGGCATTCTTGCCTGTATTTCTTCCAGGACAAATCTGTTAGTTCTTATGGCAGTTCATGGTATATTCAATATTCTTTCCCAACACCACAATTCAAAGGTATCAATTCTTCAGTCTTCCATAGTGACTGCCCAGCCATACATATGAGGTGATTCAAAATATTGGAGCAGGCACACTTAGTCCTCAGAGTGACATCTTTGCTCTTTAACACTTTAAAGAGATATTTTGCACGAGATTTGACCAATACAGTACATCATTTGCTATCTTGCCTGCTGCTTCCATGATCGTTGATTGTGGATCCAAGTAAAACGAAGTCTTTGACAACTTCAATTTTTTCTTCCTTTATCATGATATTGTTTATTGATCCAGTTGTGAAGATTTTTGTTTTCTTTACACTGAGTTGAAATCCATAGTGATGGTTGTATTCTTTGATGTTTATCAGCAAGTGCTTCAACTCTTCTTCTCTTTTAGCAAGCAAGGTTGTGTCATCTGGATATAACAGGTTGCTAATGAGCCTTCCTCCACTCTTAATGTCTTGTTCCTTCTCATAAAATCTAGCTTCTCACAATGATTTGCTCAGTGTACAGACTTAATAAGTACGGTGAATGGACTCAACCTTCCTGATACCACACAGTATCCCCTGTTTTTTTGTTTGAACAACTATTTTTTGTGCTATATACAAGTTCCTCATGAACACAAATAAGTTCTGGAATCCCCATTTTTTTGTAATTATATCCATAGTTTGTTATGATCCCACAGTCAAATGTCTTCTTATAGTCAGTAAAACACAAAGAAGCATCTTTCTGGCATTCTCTGCTTTCAGCCAAGATCCATCTCACATCAGCAATGATATCTCTTATCCCAATTCCTCTTCTGAATTCAGCTTGAGTTTCTGTCAGCTCACTGCCAATGTACTACTACAACTATTTTTTAATTATCTTCAGCAAAATTTTACTTGTGCATCATATTAATAATGGGATTTTATCACTTACACATTCTTTATGGTCATCTTTCTTTGGAATGGACACATGTAAGTATCTCCAAATTGGATACATAGCTGTCTTTCATATTTCCCTGGAATATTCTAATGAATACTTCCAGCATCGCATCAAATTGTTGAAACATTTCAGTTGGTATTCTGTCAATTGTTGGAACCTTGTATTTAGCTAATACCTCATTGCCTACAATACAGAATATTTAAATTTGAAGTTAAAAGAAATTACTTAAAAGCTAGCTTTAACTTAGAATTAAACTTATTGATTATAACATAAGGCAATGGAGTGGAAAGAACAAATGTTTTAGAATACCACACACACACACACACACACAAATCATCTAGCTAAATTGCACATTGAGAAAACAGTGGATTGGAATGTCCTCTGGCTTCACAAGGGGAAAAGAGAATCACATTCAAAATCAGCTCCAAGCCATTTTCTATGAGGCAGAGTCCAACATGCCTCCACCCTACAACTGTCTTTACCATATTCTGACACCAACCACCCCTCCAACAGCACTCTCTACTTCACATCTGGGTTCAATAATTCGTTGCAATGGCAACAAAGAACTCATAACAATACTCATGCTAATTGGGTTTATTAGGGAAATGAACAAGGCACAATTCAGGATTAGAAACCACACAGAATACAGCAGTTCTCTAGCCAGGAACATCTCTTCTCTGCCATAGCGCAGGCACACACCTCACTCTTGACTTCAGCTTCTCAGCCATGTGGCCCCTCAGCCTCTGCTCTGTTTGGGCAAGTGTTCCAAAGCTCCTTTAGTCAATCTGTAAATGTCCAAAGGGCACAGTCTACACGCCAGCCTCCTGCCCATATACACTAAGCATTACCTCGTCTTTGATCCGGGAAGTCTGCAGCTGCTCTATCTCTCTCTCTATGCTGTCACTTCTGCTGTAACATTTCCCATGTAAGGCTCTCACATTCTGCTCATGGCTCTTCTTTCTTGATGGTCCTGGGATCATTCTTTCCTGCTTCTGAAGGCTCCTTTAAACAGCAGGACAGCAAATCTAACCAATCCTGGAATTAGAGTCCTATACACCTATTTGCATTGTCCCACCCAATTATTTGGTTAGAGTTAAGAAGACTTTGGATAGAAAAGTTATACACGGGTAAATTCTCGGTGCCATACACACACACACACACACACACACACACACACATATATATATATATTAATCTTCCTTTTCAAAACTTGCGGCACAAAAATGCTAGATTTCCATCTTGTACATACTGATTATCATATATTTGAATAAAATCTAAGCTTATCTTCATCCATTTCTAATGTAATTGCATATTTGAATAAGAGCTTTAAGCTTATCTTCATCCATCCCTAATGCAACATATACATGTTTGAGGTTTTTCTTGAAAACCTTTCAGATCTTTTTCATCCAATATTCAGAAATCAGTAATGATGTAAATCCCACCCCTATTCATTGGGGGCCAAAATCAGGATACTTACGTTATTCAGTCTTCATTTCTAAAATTGTTAATTCATTAACTTTTAAAAATTGCTTTTTATATCCATCATTTTTTTTTTTTTCTGCAATTCCTATCAGTCCAATATTGGATATTGTTGATGGATTCTATGCATTTCTATTTCTTTTTTTTTTTTTCCTTTGTCTATCTTTGTACATTTTTTATTTCCTGAACATTAATTTTATCTTTCAAATTCAAGTATTAAACTTTTATTTGGGCTCTTATATTTTTAACCTTCAAGAGGTGTTTCTTTATTCTCTGATTACTTTTATATAACTTTTTATTTCAGACATACTATATATTATTTTATTTCTCACAGTATAACCAACTCAAACTTCTTTGAAGTTTTATTTTGGTTTTCGTTTCTTCTGAGTTCCTTTTCTTCTCACTTCTGTTTAGATTCTTACTATTAGATGTTTTCTTTAACTGTTATTAGAGTCATTCATTGAGCAAACTGTTAATATATTTTGTGTGTCTGTCTATTACAGAAATGCAAACAAAGAGCTAAGCAGCTCCTCCACTGGGGACATTCAACACTAAAATGTGTGAAGATCTTTCGTCTGATTTAGTTCAGTGTCTGGTCAGTCTTTCCCTGATGGATATAAGTAGCAAAATGTTTGAGACTGAATGAAGTAAGAGAATGAGGAAGGTCTAACATTTTTAATATAGTTTTTTGTTCCCTGAATTTTGTCCAGCAACTCACTCTACCCACTTAGGGTTCTGTGGAATCAAACCCAACACTCCATGGTTCTATATTTATATATATTTAAAATACACAAAAAATAAACGTCTATCTCAAAAGACCGAATATTAGAAGTTGGGAATTTATGATAACTTTAATGATTAGGAATTTCAACATTAAATTATATGACTCTTTATTATATAGTCCAGTGCTACTCCAACAGATAATCTGTACACATACTCTATTTTGTATATATAGTCAATACAAAAGAATTACATTCTCAAAATCTCTATGGAAAATTTCCCCTACATTTATGTTAGAATATTTCATAACTGCAATTCATATCAAATTTCTTTCATATTTTTCCCAATGGAAATCAGGTCTCTATTAATAAATGTTATGTTAAAAGAAAGGACCCAATTAAAAGTAGGCCAGATATCTCAATTCAGACTTCATTGACCCCATTATAAATTGTAAGATTAAATTTCAAGAAAATGACTATAGTCTGTATTTTTTTAAGTGTTGAGGGTATAAAAAAATATATCCCTGCACCTATTTTGCCTTTGAGCTAGCAACATTATTACAGACAAAGCTGGAATTGATTTCTATTTTTTTTAACTGACTTAAGCGTAAACTGGAACAAGCAGTGCAGTCTAATGAAAACTAGGAAGCCAATGGACAGGAAAGGCAAATTGTAGGCTCAGGAACAAACCAGATCAATAAATAAGACAGACAAGGTAGATAAACTAAATAGATTAAATCCAGAGTGACAGAAAAAACGGGAGGGCAGATGTGAGAGCTACAAAAGAGAAACTATACTAGAACATTACAAATTATTCCAGATCCCTATGAATGAGAACAAGACAGTGAATGTAAACTAACATTCCAGAGCTAGATTTATTCCATAGGTCTGAATTGCTAAATATGTGGAAATTTTTAACTCACTTAAAATCCAGATTTCCAGTTTCTCTTGATAACATGTCAGATCAATTTAACATGTGTTCCCGTTTCCCAATGATAACAATTATGTGGCACTAGGAAGCAAATACTATCTTACAGACAACCATTTTGCATAACCACTACTAACACAGTGCATGTATGTATGCCTAACACACTTAACATCTATCCTCTATCCGTTTGTATTCCAGCTTGATCACGCACACCACTGCCATCTGTTGTACCTTCTATGACATATTTGTACAGACAGAGGAACACTGCCTTAAAGGTTAAATTCAAGAAGCTATGAAAACATTGTTTTTCATTGCATTTGGAAACATAAGTCAGGGGATGTCAGTCCTGTTGTCAGAATATTCCATTGGTCTCACACTTCATTCACTATACTGTATTCCAGAGGTGATAAGGTAACAACACAACCCTAGCTGCCTTGCTTCAAAATTACTCTTCATTCATGTGACCTGAGTAGGCAATTTTCTTTTCTTGTGTTTCACCTTGATATAGAAATTTCCTTAATATAAAGTAACTCATACCCATCGTTGTTGTTGTTGAGTGCCATTGAGTCGGTTCTGACTCATGGAGACCCTGTGTAGTGTTTCTAAGGAGCAGCTGATGACCTTGTAGTCTGCAGTCCAGTACTGATTCTAGAGCACCACACCAAAAGTCCATACCCATTATATAATTCTTAAAAAATGCAAAATATGTGAAGGAAAAATTACTCACAATTCTGCAATCTAAAATAATTGTTATGCTGGTAGTTTCTTGCACGTAGGATTTTTGTAAATCTGCTTTTTATATTTAATAACAGCAATGATGTGAACAAATATGCCACATCAATAAAAATGCCTTAAATCATCTTTGTTTTATGACTTCAACATATTGCCTTTTATAATATATCAAAATTTAATTATCATCAAGTGCTTGGTTACTTGGTTTCCAGAACAGTGTCTGCATTATAAATACTACACCCATAAAAATCTCTATTAATATCTCAGATTAATTTTTGTAAAATAGAATCTTGGAGGTAGATTGTTTACCAACTTATTTTTTAAATGTACTGGGTAAACCAAATCAGATGCTGCTAACATGTGAATCTTATTTTACCCAAAAAGCATGGGCTATTTTGATCTTTAAATACTTAACTATCAGTTGTTTTAATATTGAATCAACTATGTATGTGTCACCTATCACTTATTTCATTAACTTTTAGTATACAAATGCTTTTATTTTGTGCAAACAAATATTTTCCTCTCTTTCTTTGTCTTCAAACAGGAATTCCTGTGTGATATAAATGGTTAATGAACTTAGCTACTAACCAAAAGGTTGGAGGTTTGAGTGTACCCAGAGGCACTTCAGAAGAAAGGTTTGATGATATACTTGCAAAAAAATCAGCCATTGAAAATCCTACATAGCACAGTTCTACTCTGACATGCATGGGGTCTTAGTGAGCGAAAATTAATTTGGTGGTTGTTTTCTACATAAGCAAGAGAAAATGAGTCCAAGTAAAATGTTGTTGTTGTTAAGCACTGTGGAGTCGATTCTAACACATATTTCAACCCTATATAGGATTCTCAAGGAGTGACTGGAGGTTTTGAATCATAGACCTTATGGTAAACAGTACAGTTCTTACCCTATAGCGCCACATGTCAAATATACCACCGTAATATTTCTGCATTATCAAAGTGTTTTTAAGATATCCTTTTGAAATTATTCTTGTAAAGGATGGTTAAGGGCCAATGATTTGAACACGAGATACCTGGGAAGGTGGAGGTTGAATGATGCCTAAGCGCAACTTGTTCTCCAACCACAGTGCCCAATGATCTCTTCCTTGTATTTTTGGTTTCATTGTTAACCCTGACTGTGGAGCCTCCTCTACTTGTCTTACTAAATAAAGCTCCTAGTAATGTAACATTTAAACTGCCTACCTTCAATACATCTTTCTTTATTTTTTTCAACTTTTTACAAGTGTTTTTCCATCGTCCCCTGGGTGTTTATTTCCTGCTCACCTAGAACGAACACTCTAATACATTTGCCACATCACTCAAGATTTTTATGCATAGGATCCAAAGGTAAGTTTGAGAAAGAATGATACTTATAAAAATCTAATTTGACAGAGGGAGCTCTTGAATTTTTCCTGGACTAATAAAAATAAGCTCTAAAGTACACTGACCCTAATGCAATCCCTATTGTTGTGTACCGTCAAGTCTGTTATTACTCATAGCTACTTTGTATATGGTTTCTGAGGTTGTAAACTTTTTATGCAAGCAGAAAGACATCATTCTTCAAACTACTGACCGCAAGGTCATCAGCCCAGCATGTGATAATTACCAGGGCTATTACACAAGCTAATAGCCACCAGGGCTCAACATCAATTATATTCTGATTATTTTTACTGTTGTTAGTGGACAATCTAAATCTAGTCTATTTCTATAATGAATTCTCTAATCATGGATTACTGTTGTTGTTAGCCTATAGGGATCCTGAGGCTAAAAATCTTTATGGGAGCAGAAAGCCATATCTTTCTTCCGCAGAGCAGCTGGTGGGCTTGAACCACCAAACCTAGTGGTTAGCAGTCCAGTGCTTATATCACAGAGCCACAATGCTTGTTTGTCATTCATGGATTATAAGTAAAAAAGAAAAGAGAAACAATAAATATTAAGAAAAAATATAATTTTCAAAGATAGGAAATCGATATACCAAGCTAAGTAAAAATGTATTGCTACAGAATTATAAAGATTTATTAAATAAAAGTATCAAAATGTGAAACCATTGTTTCTCAACATATCCTCCTTTAGGCCTATGCCCTACGGAAAGTTGTGTTTCCATGTCTCTGAAAAGAAGTTCTGGTAGCATAGTGGTTACGAATCGGGCTGCGAACCGCAACGTCAGCAGTTCGAAACTACCAGCTGTTCTTCCGGAGAAAGATGAGGCTTTCTGCTTCCCTAAAGATTCACACCCTCGAAAACCCTGTACAGGGTCGCTATGAGTCGGAACCAACTCCACTGGCACATAACCAACCTACCAACCTACTGAAAATGATGGGTGGGGGGGGCACTGTGGAGTCAGTTCTGACTTATAGCTAGCTACCCTGCATAGGGTTTCCAAGACTGTAAATCTTTACAGGAGCAGAAGGCCTCAGCTTTCTCCCGTGGAACAGCTAGTAGATTCGAACTGCTGACCTTGAGGTTGCTAAAGTGTAAAAGGTACTTCGTGGTTTGAAATTGGAAAAGGTGTGTGTTAGGATTGTATCTTTTCACCTTATTTATTCAATCTGCATGCAGAGCAAATAGTCCAAGAAATTAAAATATATGTAGAACATGTATCAGGATTAGAAGAAAATTCAATAACCTACATTTACACGGATGATACAGCCTTAATTGCCAAAAATGAAGATGACTTGGCATTCTTACTGATCAAGATCAAAGACTACAGCATTCAGTATGGGTTACAAAAATCTTCACAACTGAACTGCTAAAAAAAAAATCATGAAACTACAGAAAAAACTGAAATTGTCAAAAGTTTTCATTCTACTTAGATCAACAATGAATACTCATAGAAGCAATAGTCAAGAAATCAAAGTACTGCATCAGACAAATCTTTCCAAAAGACCCCTTTGAAGTTTTAAAATCTGTCACTTTGAGGACTAAGGTGCACTTGACCCAGGCTATAGACTTTTAAATTGCCTCGTATGTATGTGAAAGCTGGACAGTGAAGCAAGAACACAGAGGAAGAATTCATGCATTTGATGTGTGGTGTGGTGAACAAAACTGAATATACCATGAACTACCAGAAGAAGAAATACAAGCAGAGGATAGTGAGGATGTGTCTGGTTAATTTTGGACATGTTATCAGGAAAGAATGTGGTGGCACAGTGGTTAATACATACACTCATCTGTTAACATAAAGGTTGGTGGTCTGAACCCACCAGCTGATCCATGGGAGAAAGATGTAGCATTCTGCTCCTGTAAAGATTTACAGTCTGGGAAATCCTGTGATTTTCAGTAGTTCTACTGTGTCCCATAGGGTAGATATGAGTCAGAATTGATTGAATGCAAGTGAGTATCAGAAAAGACCAATTATGGAGAAAAAGCATCATGTTTGGTGAAACAGAATGATAGTGAAAACAAGGGAAGCTGTCAATGAAATGGATTGACACAATGGTCTCAAACACACCAACTATTATAAAAATGGTGTAGGATTTGGGCAATTTTTAGTTCTGTTATATATACATAAGATTTGCCATGAGTCAGAGCTCACTGGAATACAACTAACAACAGCTTGTCAGGGGCACTGCAGTCAGTATAAACTGAGGCTTTAAATAGAATGATTCATTAACACTGACAGACAGGGTGGCCTGTGGTAGATGGCATGCTACCAACCAAAACTTGAGCTCCTCCTTTCATATAATTACTTTGTCTCCAAAAAATAGCTGCCTAGCCAGGGACTTAATTTCTCAATATTCCTTGTATCTAAGTGTGGCCATGTAACAAGTTTTGCAAATCGAAATATGAGTGGAAGGAATAAATCTCTTCTATAAGCTTTCCCTTTTTCTACCAGGATGCAAAACACTCCATGCCCTAGAGTGATACAGAGTTCCAGAAGGAAGGAATCTGAATTTTTATAACATCCCACAGTGAAAGCCACCCACAAACCAAATTTATATTGATCAAAATATAAAGTTCTACTGTTTTCAGCCATTAAACCTTGAGGTTTGTTATAGTAACAAACATTGTCAAACGCATACATTATTCAACCCAGTGGGTTTTGTTTTGTTTTGTCTTGTTTTTCTTCTTAGCTTTGAATATGTTCATACTAATGTAACAAATAGTTAAACATCTAGAAGGGCCTCCTATACAATTTTGAAATTGTATTATATTTTACTTTTAAAAGAAATAATAAACAATGGAAAAATCTATGCATTTTGTTAATATGAGAAAAATTTTAAAGAAATGGAATTAAGAAAAATCATTAATTACAATCAAATGTAGAGCACCAAAACATCTCTCAGGTGAGCCATATACAACATGAAATAATGTCCCTTATGAAAGGTTTCATTATAATTATTATTACATCCCTTTTAGGTTGTTGTTATTGATATTATCATTATTTCAATTTACAGATTCTAGATTTTTAAGTGAATTCTAAAATTAGTGTATTAATACTTTGATAATAATGCTAACAATGTTACATATTAAAAATACCAGTAAAAGTAATGAATATTAGCAAGTCAAGATACGAAACTCTTAGATGTAACAAGAAGGATTCCTGAAATTAGTTATCTGAATATGGAGATATATATATGCAGCAATTTCATATATTTTGCCTCACTCTTCTGTCTCTGGCTCACTTTTCTCATCCAAATGCAACTTTCCCCTCTACAGCTAGCTTATCCTTTCAGCTGCCTTCTGTTTCTATGTGCTGAAGCAAAAGTTGCAAACTCAAAATCTTACCACAGGCTGGGAATGAACAATATCTACGAGTTAGACTTATTTGGAGTGGTAAACATTGCCATGAAATGCAGAAGGCTGTGTGTACCTGTTCTAATAGGGCAGATGATCAGGTTCTAGGCAATTACTGCCTTGTAAAAATGCCACCCTAGTGACTTCTGATCTTCAATTTTTTTTTCATAGAAATTAAACATCTAGAGTTACATGTGAAATTACTTAAATTTTGAAAAAACTGAGATCCAGACAAAATACATTATAGACACAGTCATGACCTATGTTCTGTAGATTGTACTTAACATGTAAACAATTTAAGAGTATATTTTAATTTGTTCAGAAGCATAAACTGCAAGGATCATTTCGAGAGCAAAGATACTTTGGCTTCTCATTTGATTTTTTCATGACCAAAAAGGAAGCCATGTCATTTTCTATAATGGCTTAAAATTGATCATTAACAGTACAATTTTTATCCCAGGGTATGCCTCACACTATCACATTTTGTATTTTTGGTGGGTTTTGTTTTTTTATTATTATTTTCATATAATAGGAAAAAGGAAGGATATTAGGATGTATCTGTTAGGTAAAAAAAAAAACGAAATCCAATGTTACAGAGTTAATTATGATTCACAGCGAAACCTTATAGAAAAAAAAAAAACTGTCAAGTAGCGTTTCCAAGGCTATAAATCTTTAATAAAGCTGACTGCCATATCTTACTTCCACAAAGCAGCTGGTATGTTTGAACCATTGACCTTTTGTTTAATAGCTAAGTGCTTTATCCACTGCACCACCAAGAATCCTACTTATTAGTCTGATGCTGTTTTAAGTGCCATGGAGTTGTTTCCAGCTCACAGCATCCCTGTAGAGGGCTTCCAATGAATTGTTGGTGGGTTTGAACTGTCAACCTTTAGATTAGCAGTCCAGTGCTTATATTACAGTGTCATACAGGACACCTAAGTTATCTGTTACATAGCCCCATTTAATATGTTTTGAAAATCCTTTGAAAATTTCTGTAATTGCATCTAGATAAATGTTTTAAAATTCTCCTTAACATATAAGATTTTAAAAAAGCAAACAAAAGATCAAAGCAGTGACATGGTATGAAATTATTCTGAGCTGGATTTTATAATGACAAGAAGATAATTGAAGAAAATATTTAAGAAAAGTGACGATTGTTCAATGGCTTACAAGAACCAGAGCCAGTAAAAAACAAACAAACACTGAAAACAGCAAGCATTTTACTATTTAATAAAAGGAAGCTATATACAGCTGAAAGAATAAGCTTTCAGTTTTGCATAATACACATTTTGTTTGGGTCTGTTGTGAGGAATTTAAGAAATACAAATATCCTAATAAAAGAAACAATAGTATGTTGCCAATATAAAATAAGTATCCTTGCCAAAAATTAAAAAAATAGAGTATTTACTCTTTATGTATATTGTTTGCCAAAAAGAAAAGATGTGCACTAAATAGGATTTATTTATGATTTCTACAATGAAACAGCAAAATGCAATTAAAATAAACAGCATTCTGGAGTGATTGGCTCCTATGTAGTTGCATCATTTTTTGCAAACTGCATTAGGAACTAAAAGAATTTAGGAGAAAGCTTATCTTGTAAGGAAGCTAGCTATTTTCATAGAAGTATAGGTTTATTAGACTTGAAATCTTTGATAAGTTAAAAATGTCACATAGTGCAAGTTATATGAACAAAAAAAATGTATCATTAGTCTAAAAAAAATTCATTGAAAAGTACATTTTACTCAGATATGTACCCAGAGCTATGGAGGGTATAAAAGCAGTAAGATAGCACTGTCCTAGGGGATTTCACAGTATAGCTGGTTATGCTAGGTCATAGAAATATTAGAAAACCAAAGCAAGTATATAATAATCTAGCTTGAAAGAGATTCACAACATAGGTAGGTGCTTAAGCAGCAGTTCTTTGGCTATGAATTAGCTTTATTACAGTTCTATTATTGCATTCACATTTTAGAAAGATAACACCATCTATAAAGATGGCACACTTTCATTATGGAAACAAACAAAAAATATTGCAAGACAATTTAATTCTCTCTTTTAAAGGAGGGCACAATTTAGGTGAAACATTTCAAATAAATATGTAAAACCTATTTTTTATATACATGCTAAAATGTGACAAAGAAACCAATGTTTGGAGAATATGCATTTTATAATCATACAAAAAAATTCTAAATGATGATGAATCCAATTTGAACCTAGAAAATCATCAAGAGGTGGCGGTTGTTGGTAGTTGTATTCCACCAAGACAGTTCCAACTCATAGTCATCCTATATAGGGTTTCTGAGGCTGTAACTCTTTACAAGAACAAAAAGCCTCATCTTTCTCCCATGGAGTAACTGGGAGATTAGAACCACTGACCTTGACTGTGAGCAGCCCAGCTCTTAGTTCACTATGCTACCAGGGCTCCTTGGATTTTATAAACAAAGGATTCTTTAATTACAAGTTATTTTGATATCTTTGCAGATCTTTTCTTTATTTCTCCCTTTGTCTTTTTATTCTTTCTGTTCCTAATCTCGCTTCCAATAAATTCTTACCTTTTTCTATAGTTTGTCATATTTCTCCATCTTATATGCATGTTTTCTCCTTTTTACTTTGTTTTCAATTTTTATTTGTATCTAATATATACTTCATTCTTGCCTTTGAATTGTGGTATTGGAGGAGAATACTAAACGTGCCATGGGCTGCCAAAAGAACCAATAGATCTGTTTTGGAAGAAGGGCAGCCAGAGTGCTCCTTGGAGGCCAAGATGGCTAAACTCTGTCTCTCATACTTTGGACATATTGTCAGGAGGGAACAGTTGCTGGAGAAGGATGTCATGCTGGGTAAGATGGAGGGTCAGAGAAAAAGAGGAAGACCCCCAACGAGATGGATCAGCCAGGTGGCATCATTGATGGCGTCAAGTGTGGCAGCAGTAGTGATGTTGGCCCAGGATCAGACATTGTTTTGTTCTGCTGTGCATGGGGTCGCTATGAGTTGGTTCCGACTCGATGGCACCTGACAACAACAACATATACTTCATTCTATTTCTTAACTTTAAGTACTGTATTTGGAATTTTAAACCTAGTTGCAGTAATTTTCCATTTCTCCTTTGCTTTTGATCTTTTACATCTCTTACTTTAAAGGCTTTGCTTATCCATTGTTTCCTTATAATTTATTTTGATTACTCATTTTAAGCCTGTCTTTAACCTTTTCAGTGATAATTACCAAGTTATTAGCCTCCTTTATGCTCTCTTCAGGTTTGAATTTCTTACTAGCAAGATGAAGACTTGAAAGAGGGAATGTCAATATAACAAACTAAGGAGGATGGAGGCTATTATACTTCTAGCTACTCCTGCCCTTTCTAACCAAGATTCTAAAGAAAATACGTATTTTTCCTTGACAGCACTAATTGTATGCAACTAAACTGAGAGAACATCCAAGTAAGGGTTGATGTTTTACAAATTTCAGTATTTGGAAAATATATTTAAGGTAGTTGTTATTCTTGTTACCTGCCATCAAGTTGCTCCCAACTCACAGTAACCCCTCGCACCACGGGACTGAACCATGGTTTTCATTGGCTGATTTTCAGAAGTAGATCTAAAACCTCTAATATACATCAATTATGTACAGTGAGGCTATCCACTGAAACAAACTATAAAACCTTAACTTTAAACTCAGTTATCTATCTTATCTCTCACTCTGGTCCACAATCTATGTTCCAGGAAAAATTTAGGTAATCACTAAACCCTGAGAATGCTCATCTGCTTTCCCTATAGTTTAGAAAAGCCTAATCTTTAATATCAGAAAGACTTGGCTTTTAATTTTCTCTGTTTTACTTACTAATTCTGGTACCATCAACAAATTGCTCACCTGAACTATTATTTCCATGCCTGGCTTAATGCTCTTTTCCCTTCCACTCTTGACACGTCTGCGTCTTTCTTTTAACAGACTGCATCTGTGTCCAGAAGAGCTTCCTCAGTCCAAACTCACTGCTATCAAGTCAATTCCATCTCATAATAACACTAGAGAACAGAGTAGAACCGCCCCATAGCGTTTCCAAAGTCGGAAATTTTATGGAAGCAGACAGCCACGTCTTTCTCTGTTTACTTTTGACTAGCAGTCCAGCACTTAACCACTGTACCACCAGGATTCCTTTCCTCATGTCTGAAAAGGTTGAACTCCTAGATGTCCATACCTAAACTTGATTTTGCTTTTTCTCTTTACATAAGCAAGAGTTGCATTCTGTTCATTGTTCTTTCAAGCTATGTTTTAAATGAAACTTGTTACTATTCTCTTTGATTTTGCTTTGTCACTACTAATTGATGGTAAAGTTCTCAAAAATTAGAAAAATAACTTTTCATGTGAATGCTCCATGATATGTATGTAGTATATGTATTTATGCATATTTGTGGAAGGTAATTTTTTAAAAAATTATCTATAATTGTGGCAAAAATTCTTTTACCAAGATTTATAATGCATTTTATCTTCTGAAACAATGTTTTATACTCATGTTATGGTGCATCTAACTCATTCTCAAATGAAATATTTTGATAGAATTCTAAGCCCCCCCAAAATCAATCAAACAAATCATATTCCTAATATCTGAATATCCTTATTCTATATATGCAACAAGATGCCAGCCACTAGACAACCTAAGAGAAATCACTTCTAGTAGGATATCTTAAACAGTTCATCATATTCAATGGTTCTAAAAGTAGATTTGAGATGTTTTTCAGGGAACTTTTAAATAATGCAATATTAATAAATAACTTTGGCTTTGGACTTTGAATCCTGTCTGTTATACTATAAAAAAATGTTTGGCAACTTCTGCAACAATTGTTCCTACTTCCAGGTACACGAGAGTAGCAGAATAGGAAGTATAAGTCTTCTAAACACCCCACATTTAGAGCATATAAATTTGTTATAGAGGCCTGTATGTAGTAAATTTGACTTTGTCCAAAGAAAATATCTGGCCATTGTCTGGCTTCCATTTGCCAGGAAGTTTAAGTTGTAAGTCATTCCAGATAATCTAATAATGCAATTGGTTGCTAAGTGCCATCAAGTTCGTTCCAACCCATAGCAACCTTGTATAGGGTTTCCAAGGAGCAGCTGGTGAGCTTGAGCTATCTACCTTGATGATCAAACCAATTTTGCAGTCCAACGCACTAACCCAGAGTGCCACACCAGGACTCCAATAATGCGATTCAGAGGGTAGGTTTTGAGACAAGTGGTATCAGTTGACCTTGAGATCTATACTAATCACTTAGATAATCAATCAGTCATACCTACATGAAGGAATCTGTGGACACTGAAACTTAAGTGGCTTCCCTGGCTGGTAACACTCTGGGCAAACTGCCACAAATCATCAGTAGCAGAGTAATGTGTCCTGACACCTTGGAGGTTTGGGGTTCCTCCATAAGTAAAGATTTTGTGTGAAGACAGTTGTCTCTAATCTTTCAAGTTGACCTTAGTATATTCATCCTAACTTTCCAAACACGGGACCTGCCTCAAAGGAATTGTTGCTGTTAAATGCTATCCAACTGTTTCCCATTCATAGTGACCATGTATAGGGTTTCCAAGGAGCAGGTGGTGGGTTTGAACCCACAATCATGCAGTTAGAAGTCCACTGCTTATTCTACAATGCCACATTGGGACAGGAATTGTTTGTTGTTAGGTGCCATTGAGTTGGTTCCGACTGATAGTGACCCCTATGCACAACAGAACTAAATATTGCCTGGTTCTGCCCCATTCTCACAACTGTTGTTATGTTGAGCCCGTTTCTGCTGCCACTGCATCAATCCATACTGTTACAGGTCTTCCTCTTTTTCCCTGACCCTCCACTTTGCCAAGCATGATGATGTCTTTCTCCAGGGACTGGTCCCTTCTGACAACATGACAGAATTACAATAGACTAGTCTCACCATCCTGGCTCTAAGGAGCATTTTGGTTGTATTTCTTTCAACACAAATTTTTTTTGTCCTTCTGACAGTCCATAGTACTTCTCCAACACTATAATTCAAATACATTGATTCTTCTACAGTCTTCCTTAACTGGAATCCTAACGTAGCCCTGTAAGATAAGCACTGGAATTTTAGAGTATAAAATGATTGACTGCTAACTTCAAGGTAAGTGGTTCAAGCCCACAAACTGCTCCTCAGAAACCCCAGACAGGGTCACTATGAGTGCAAATCAATTCAATGGCACTTAATAGCAACACCTAAGGTCCTGGTGTGGTGCTATAGGATAAGCACTAGACTACTAAGCCCAATATTGGCAGTTCAAACCCACCAGTCACTCCTCAGAAACCCTACTGGATTTGTCTCTATGAATCAGATCCAACTGGATGGCACTTAACAAAACAACAACATGGCACACAGCAGCAGCTGTCAGTAGCAGTAAGAAGATTACTAGAAAACTCAAGTTACAATTACGTTAGGTTCCCAACAGCATTTTAACTTTTATCCTTTATTCTTACATAGCTAATCCCCAGAGTCCCTCTGTTTTAGCAGCAGTGTCCTCTCTGGCTAATGAAAAGTCTCCTGCCAAGTCCTCTGAGGGAGAGCAGGCAGCAAGACAATCTGGAAACAAGGGATTTTAAAACTGAATTATCAGGGTTCTCAGGATGGTGACATTCATTAGGCTACTATACATCTGACTTTCTCTGGCACTAGATCATTCTCCTGTTGTGTGGCAATAGTATTAATACTCACTTCCCAGAATTTTTGTGGGAATTAGAATAACTAACAGTGGTGACCCAAAGTTTTTGCCCTTAGTAGGTTAGTTCCTACACTTCCCTTAATTCTGCCCCTCTACTCCATCAGGCAGTTGACTTCAGTCTTCCCTTAATTTCCCTTAATTCCTACACTTCCCTTAATTCTGCCCCTCTACTCCATCAGGCAGTTGACTATGTTCAAGTCTGAAATCCCATATCTGTGTATACCAGGTAGCCTGTCATTTGCTACAAAGGTGGATACCAAAACAACCAAATATGTTGCTGTTAAGTTAATTCCCACTCATTTCTACATCCTAGGGATACAAAATGGCCTTATTCATTAATTCCACTAAATTTTATTAAAACACATTCACAGTGCTAATGTTTTGGGGAGGAATTACTCCTAAAACAAATTTACCAATTCTTATTTTTTCTGAAAAAAAGGCAGAAAAGGTAGAGTGTTACAGAAGTGTGTAACAGGAGATTAAAGGCTTTGGGGGAAGAGTAGAAGTTTTGGGGAGATATAGAAAGCTAACCTCTGCAAGTGATATTTGGAGGAGGGAACAAGGAAAAAGAAAAGTGTGGTACTTCATGTGAAGGTCATGGCATATAAGGAATATTGGTAATATGACCGCTCATCTCTCAGTCTGTATTGTGGTGGCTTGTGTGTTGCTGTGATGTTGGAAGATATGCCACTGGTATTTTAAATCCCAGCAGGGTACCGTCATGGTGGACAGGTTTCAGCTTAATTGTGCTCATGAGAAATCTGTACCTGGACCAAGAGGCATTCATTCTGCAGAACAGGGAGACACTGAGTGGTTTAAAATCAGGAAAGGTATGCACCAAAGTTGTATTCTTTCATCATACTTATTCAACCTGTATGCTGAGCAAATAATTCAAGAAGCTGAGTTATATGAAGAAAAACGTGGCATCAGGATTGGAGGAAGACTCATTAACAACCTTCTATATGCAGATGATACAACTTTGCTTGCTGAAAGTGAAGAGGACTTAAAACATTTACTGATGAAGATCAAAGAGCACAGCCTTTGGTATGGATTACATCTTAATGTAAAAAAAACAAAAATCCTCACCACTGGACCAATAAGCAACATTCTTATCAATGGAGAAGAGATTGAAGTTGTCAAAGACTTCACTTTTTTTGGATCAACCATCAACACTCATGGGAGCAGCAGTCAAGAAATCAAATGCCGTATTTCATTAGGCAAATCTGCTGCACAAGACCTTTTTAAAGTGTTGAAGAGCAAAGATGTCAGCTTGAGGACTACGGTATACCTGACCCAAGCCATGGTATTTTCAATAACCTCACATGCATGCAAAAGTTGGACAGTGAATAAAGAAGATCGTAGAAGAATTGATGCATTTGAGTTATGGTGTTTGAGGGGAATATTGAAAGTACCATAGGCTGCCAAAAGAACAAACAGATCTGTGTCGAAAGGACTGCCAGAGTGCACCTTGGAGGCTAGAATAGTCAAACTTTGTCTCTCATACTTGGGACATATTGTCAGGAGCGACCAGTTAGTGGAGAGGGATATCATGTTTGGTAAGGTGGAGGGTCAGAGAAAAGAGGAAGACCCCCAGCGAGATGGATTGGCAAAGTAGCAGCATCAATGGGCTCAAGTGTGGCAAAAATTGTTCTGTTGTGCACAGGATCACTATGAGTCTGTACCGCCTCTATAGCACCTAACAACAACAAGAGAATAACTATTGTTTTTGTTGTTGTTACTATTATTGAGTGCCGAGTCAGTTCTGACTCATAGCATTCATGTGTAGTTTTTCCAAGGATTTTTTTTTTTTTTTTTAATCTTTGTGGGAGCAGAAAGCCTCCTCTTTCTCCATAGAATGATTGGTGGGCTCAAGCTACTGACCTTGTGGTTTGCAGTCCAGTTCTTATCATATGGAACCATCGTGCTCTCTATATTAATTTAAAGACAGATTGTATCCTTTTTTCATCTCTGAAAACAATACAGTGCTTTATCACACTATATAAACAAATCTGATGCTACCGTAGTGACCAATAGGACAGAGCAGAATTGCTCTACAGGGATTCCAAATCTATAGATCTTTATGGAAGCAGCCTGCCATATCTTTCTTCTGTAATGTGGCTGGAGGGTCAAACTACGGACATTTCATTCAGCAGTCAGGCATTTAACCAATGCACCAGAAATGATATTCTAAAATTCTGAAATAAGAAAGCATTACGGAAAAAAAAAAAATGCTATACTGACTGCATATAGTGAAGCTCAATATCTATTAAATCAAATCCAATCCTGTAGAGTTGATTCTGACTCACTGTAACCAAAATGGACATAGTAGAAATGCCCCATATGGTTTCCAAGGTTGTGAATCTTTATAGAAGCAGACTACAACATCTTTCTCCTGAAGCATATGTTGGGTTCAATCCGCTCATCTTCCAGTTAGCAGCCAAGTGCTTATCACTGCATCACCAAGGTTCCGTCAACATTTACAGCACCTTCCTAATATGTGTCCCTGTGCTACCAGTGGTTCCATACAGTCTATTTATTTGTTGTTAAGTGCCATGGAGTCGGTACCAACATATATTTTTAAATCGAACTTTGGTTTACATACTTACACTTTTTACTAACTTTTAGTTTTTACTTCATATTACATAATGGTCATTTTGTGTCACTGACTAGTCACAGCCATGATTTTAAATAGTCACATTATTTCACCATATATTTATATCATAATTGAACTGATTATTTATCTATATTGAGGCATATGCATTCTTCCCTAGTATTGGCAAATAAATGTAATTATGCCAGAACATACATCAAGATTTTTCTGAAAATTTTGATATTTTCTTCACATGTGGAATTACTGGTTTGATGCTTTAGGTACATATTGCCAAATAACTTTTAATTTTGGTGTTTTGATCAATAACAGTTAAAGTAAAGACACATATGACCTCATTGGTTTTACCACTGATTTGACAAATTAAAACACAAAACTGATAGTGTAAATTGCATCCTAATTGCTGTTTGAAACCTTGACAGGATTTGGCATTTCATTATCAGCAATGTTAAATATACTAATATTTTTGCCAGTCATTTGAGAAGTCTTTTAGTCTATTATCTGTTCACATGTTTAACTCTTCCATTATAATACATTTTCTTACTATTGCTGTTGTTAAGTGTATTCTAGTAGGTCCTGACTCATAGAGATTCTTTAGAGAGTTTCCAAGACTTTTAATCTTTGCAGGAACAGAAAGCCTCATCTTTCTTCTGCAGAACGGCTGTGGGTTTGAACTGCAGACCCTGTGGTTCTCAGCCCAGTGCTTATGACATGGAACCACCGCACTCCCCTAGTCTGATTAAACCATTATTAACTTTAAAAACCTATTGCTTATGGAGCACAGTGAAGAGCAGTGATTTGACAAGAACTATTTTTCTGAGTTTTTAGCATCCTGAGATTACTTAAATATAAAAATTTTCATCTATTTTTTTTGTAATTATACATTTTACACACTAACGTTTCCAGATTTTTCTTTCTTATAGCATAAAAAGAGCCCTAGTGGTGGCGTGCTTAAGGTTTGTGTTGCTAACCAAAATGTTGGCGGTTGAAACCCACCAGCTTTTCCACAAGAGAAAAATACTGCAGTAGGCTTCAGTAAAGATTAACAGCCTTGGAAACCCTTTGGGGGCAAGTTTTTTCTTCCCTATGCAGTTGATCTAAGAAGCCCTGGTAGTTAGTGGGTTAAGCACTGGATGGTTAATTGCAAGGTCAGCATTTCAAATCCACAAGTAACTATAAGGACAAAAAAGATGAGGCTGCCCTAAAGATTTGCAGTCTCGGAAATCCTGTAAGGGTTGCTGTAAATCAGAACTCACTTGATGTCACACAGCAACAGCATGGGGTTGACCTAACTCAAAATTGGCTCAAAGGCAATGGATCTGGTTTGTAAAGCATAAGAAAAGAACAAATTTTTAACATAGGTTGTAATTTTCTAAATAAAACATTTACCAAGTCCATTGGGCGACATGTTTGCAGTCCTAGTGTGGCACTGTGGGTTAATGCACCGGATGCAAAGTCGGTTTGAATTGCAAGGTCAGTGGTTCAAGCTCACCAGCTGATTCTTGGAAACCTTATACAGGGTCACTATGGATCGAACCAACTCAACGGCACTAACAACATGGGTTATAGAATAAGTGCTGCACGGCTAACCGCAAGGTCGGTGGTTCAAACACGCCAGCTACTCCTCAGAAACCCTATACAGGGTTGCTTTGAGTCAGAACTGACTGGAAGGCACTTAACAACAATGGGCTGCATAATTTATTCCCTCTGTATTTGTTTGTGATACTTCCCTTATAAATAATAAGTTCACGTTTATGATAGTGTCTATATTAAATCTCACATGTTTACCAATTCTAGGATACATAATACTACTTATCTATAACCATTTGACTATTGAGTACAAAATCTCCTCAGTTGTTGTTGTTGTCAGAGGC
>NW_006408537.1:20752927-20757356 GCF_000296735.1 Chrysochloris asiatica | reverse complement strand
GGAAGTTCTCTGTCAATGTATGATTGTAGCCGTTTCTGTATTACCTTGAGCAAAACTTTACTCGCTTGAGATATCAAAGAGATTGTCCGATGATTTCCTTAGAGCTCTTATTTAATAGGTCTAGCTATCAAAATCTACTTTTTAAAATTTCTCCCATTAAAAAAATCAACTGGAGTCATAATTTGATCCAGAAAAATTAATATTTTCATAATACTTAGTATTATTAGCAATATTTTTACAATGCTTAGTATTATATTCTAGGAGTCCTGGTGTGGCACTGTAGGATAAGCACTGGACTGCAAGGGTGGTGGTTCAAACTCACCAGATGCTCCCCCCTACTTAGGGTCACTATTCAGTAGAAACAACTCATCAGCATTTAACAACAACATTATCTTTTAAGAATATAACATATTTCTCCATTTGTTCAAGTTATATTCTTTACTAAAGTGTTGGACTTTTCTCCAAAAAATAATTCTAATAAACTTTTGTTAAGGCGCTTCTATAAAAATTTGCTTTTGTTTATCATGTGAATAGACTCTTTCAAAGTTTATTTCTTACATGTATTTATCTTGACCTCATATTAATTGAATTCTAAAAATTGCTTGACTGACTCTCTCAGGTATAATATACACATAAATTCATATGTACAGGGTTGTTAAAGTTTGTTTTATGTGCCCACTGACTTGGGTTAATCAGGGGACTAAGCACTATGGCATCTAATCAAAACGTCCTTCCAATTAACATCTCCACATACAAATCAAGCTTCAATAGAAGTATAAAACCACCAAACACCCTGATATGTTTGTTTAAATTTGTAATGTTACATTATAAAAATTATTTTGTACTATGGGCAAATAATTACTTTTAATCCTCTATCAAACCCTTCTTTTAAATAATTATAATATTAAATTATTCTTTAATTACGAGTTCAGCTAGTGAGACAAAATTTGATCCTCTTATTTTAGTAATATTGCTGTTTTATTTGTCTTTCAAAGTAAAAACACTACATCAAAAATCTTAGCTAGCTGAAATCTACATGAAGTTTCATCATTAAGCAGTTTGGCTTTACAATAATCCATCAGAACCACTGAATTTTTTCCAGTAGTAGTACTAAGAGCTGTGGATCATGCCTTGTTTCTAAAATACTAAAAATAGTTATATTAATTAGGATGTGATACCTTTGTTTTAAAGAGTGCCAATGACTTTCCTTAAATCATCTCATTATCTTGGTAATGAGCCCAACAATATCCTATGAATTTCATGATATCAACATCATTGATCTGCTCCATGCTTGATTACCAATAAAGGATTTATCCTCCTGCTGGTGAAAAGAATAGTTTCAATAAACTAATCTCAAAGGGTAAGTGAAATTACAAAATAAATTAATTTGTGGAAACTCAGTCATATCCAATTAAGCCTTATTGAAACCAATATATACTATTCTAGGGATGTATGTTAACACTGAAAAACTGCTCTTAGTAATTCTACCTTAAGGCCTATAAAAATCTTAATTTTATTTTCAGTTTTGAAAAGAGTCATTTTATTTGACATTAGCAATTTGTTTGCAGTTATTCTGGAGTTTCAAAATTGTTCAGGTATATACAAATTGAAAAGTTATCTTTTAAAAACATTTTACAAATGTATTACAGGTTTTTGTAGAAATTATAAATCCTACTTCACTAAAACTTAATCATTGACTAAGGTACTTTATTGAATAATCATTCAATTATGTCTATAAAGTTTAAAATTAGTTACAGCATTAATATTCATGTTTAAAATAATTATTCTAAGAGAAAATTAAAATAGCAAAAAGTTAAGACTATAAAACAGATATTAAATTATTTCTATTTTTCATAATCGATAATATATTTTTTCCTTGAAATATTGTAAGTTACAAAATAATGGATCTTTTAAAAATCCATAATATGCTGCTCTCATTGGCTATCTGGTCAAACAATATGTGTGTCAACAAAACAGAAACGGCCATTCCTTCCATGAGCTATATTACAGTTAAAGGTCAGTTATAAAGAGGGTAATGAATTTGGCAGTGGGATACAAATGAAGAATTGTCCAAATGCCATTTATTAAAGAGGAACAGTCACATGGATACTCCAAATCTTTCAAATTGGAAGGGACACATCAGAGATACAGGTCTAGGCGTAAAATTCTCAAATCCTTTCTGTGGTCATGCATCTTACAAGTAAGTAAGAAGTAGCCTTGCATAAAACTGAGTGAAAACTGAAGAAAACTGGAAACCATGTGCCTCTGACTAAAGCCAATTAAATTCAAGCATGCTTTAAATACAGAGCTGACATATCAAAACATTTCTCTAAGCCAGATTCAGGTCTGCTAGTTTATGATTCTAATCTTGCCTACAAGAATCAGAAAAAAGGAAGTGGCTCATCAAAGATCAGGGTAAGTAAATTCTATGAATATATTCTAGCTGAGATAAGTATATAAATAAATAAGACAAAAAAAGATAAATATTTCGCTGTTAAGAGGAATGAGGGTTCTTTTTTATAGTTGGCATCTACATGCATTTATCATTTGATGTTAGATAAATTCTTAAGAGATTATGTTGCATTGTTAAACATGGTAATATAGATTTGTTGTTAAGTGCCGTAGAGCGACCCTATATAGGGTTTCCTAAGAGCAGATGTTGGGTTTGAACTACCAACCTTGTGGAATGCAGACCAGTACTGATCCTACAGCACCACATCATTACATTGTTGTTAAGTGCCTTCAAGTCGGTTCCGACCCATAGCGACCCTGTACAGGGTTTCTGAGGGTGTAAATCCTTACAGGAGTAGAAAGCCTCATCTTTCTCCCGCGGAGCAGCTGGTAGTTTCGAACTGCTGACCTTATGGTTCGCAGCCCAATTCGTAACCACTACGCTACCAGAGCCATGACACAGTAATATATTGATGTTTACGCAATAGAAATTCATATCAATATCTGCTACTCTTGTAATAATATAAAAAAAATGTTCAGTACTTTAAATTCTACTCCATTGATTAGATAAAAATTATTGAAATTAGTTTACTGTAATAAGTGTTATATTCAGAATAAAGCATTAATAAAAATATCAGTTAGAATTAATCAAGAATTTAAAATGGAATGCAAACAAAAACACATTTTATATAATTATTATGGTGTATGGTACTTGACTAAGGAACTTTGGTAGCATAGCAGTTACGACTCAGGCTGCTAACCTCAAGGTTAGCAGTTTGAAACTACCAGTGGTTATGGGGGAGAAAGATGAGGTTTTCTTCTCCCATGAAGACTTACAACCTTGGAAACCCCATACAGGGTGGTTCTGATGACACATAACCACCAATGGTACTTGATTCAACATGGAGGACATTGTTTGTTAGGTTCATTATTAACATTACCACAACTCTATGCTATAGGTACTTTTTTTTTACTCTCTTCCAGTGGCATCCAAATTATATTTGATGTAACTAAAGTCTAATAAATTAAATTTATATTTAAAAATCTTTTGCACAATATATTTTCTACTAAAATTAAAGACTGGAGAAGATCAACATCTCTTTAACACTGTTCTCTACACCAACTAGAGAGGATTTAACAAATATTATGAAAAGTGAAGGATGATAAAGAGCTCCATTCCTCAAATCTAGAGAAAGATACATAGTTCCCTAAAGTACCCCATCAAATAGTGAGAGTTGAGGTGATGCCTACCACAGGTAGAAGGAAACACCCTTGGCTTAAAGTCTACATAAAATCTGGACCACATTCTAGGTACATGAACATACACACACAAATGGAGAGATATCCCAGCCAACTACTAAAAAAAAGTAAGAATATGTATAAGTCTATAAACTCTCATAAAAGCGACTCTAGCTTACTCACAACCACTCCTGCCCACTCACTCCAAATATTCCCTACTGGCCTCCTACTGTAGTTTTTCAGCAAATATCTGGAGACATTAAATTGAGGTGATTAAAAATATACTCTCTGGAAACTACCTTGGTTCAAATTTCTGCCATTGTCAGTCCTTGGTCAAAACAACCTCTATCTAGTCCTCAATTTCTTCATTTGGGTGAGAACAACATGAAAATACTAAGACAAAAGAGATATTTTATCCCAAATATCAAAATATCTATATATTACCCAAAAAACATAATTTTTCAGGATGATGCCTTATCTGCTTTAAGTAGTTACGGCATTATATATTATCAAGGAGTTTCAAAAAGTTCATAAAAATTTGGAATTTAAAAATAATGGGAAATTTCCACAGACTTTTATAAGTACCTTCACACATAAAAATTTATAACAACAAAGATGTCACTATAAAGAACTAAGGTGTGCCTGACCCAAGCCATGTATTTTCTATTGCCCAATATAGTGGGGGTCTTCCTCTTTTTCTCTGACCCTCCATCTCACCAAACATGACATCCTTCTCCAG
>NW_006408537.1:20739668-20741162 GCF_000296735.1 Chrysochloris asiatica | reverse complement strand
TGAATAGTTTTAATCTTGTCTAGATGGATCTGCTTGAAGAGATGGGGATGAGATTCTTATGATTCAATAGTGAATAATTTTTATCATGACTAATTTTGACAGTCACAGTTGGAAAAGTAGAAGTTTTGTAACAAAAATGGGGGAGTAGTTAATCTTACAGTCCAGAAACAAAGGACCCTAGGACAATCAAGGGAGAAGAGCACAAGTGGAATGCGAGACCTTTTTCAGAGAAGCAGTGATACCAGAGATGGAGGCAGAGATGGGGACATGGAGAGAGGGAGAAGCTGAGGACTCTAGATTCATGGGAAGAGAGGGACTAAGAGATGGCAGCCAGGAGCCAGACTTGCAGAATGTGCCCTTTGGTGGTGTAAATTATTACATATGCATGAGTGTTTTAAAAAAAAGAGAGAGAGAGAGAGAGAGAAAGAAAAAAAGAGCTAAAGTGAATGGAGAGAAATACCGTTAACTGATGGTACATAGAGGGGATTATAATCATTGTAATGAAGCAAGGTGGTATGATTTGTTGAATGTAAAACTGATGCTCTGCCCTGTAAACTTTTACTCAATCCTTAAAAAAAAAAAAATGAGGACATGAATAGATACTTCACCAAAGACGACATTCAGGCAGCCAACAAATGTATTAAGAAATGCTCATGATCATTAACCACTGTTGTTAAGTTCCATTGATTTGGTTCCGACTTATAGTGACCCTGTATTGGGTGTCTGAGGAGCAGCTGGTGGGCTTGAATTACCGACCTGTGGTTTGCAGTCCAATGTGATATCCTTTTCTCCAAGCATTAATTGATGTTGTTGTTATGTGCTGTGAAGTCAGTTCCAACTCATAGCGACCGTGTATAAGATTTCTGAGGCTGTAAATCTTTACAGGAGCCTATCTTTCTCCCACGGAACAGCTGGTAGTTTCGAACTGTTGACCTGCTGACTGTGAGATTAGCAGCCTGATTCGTAACCACTACACTACCAAAGCATTAATGGTGGTTGGTGGTTATGTGCCATGGAGTCAGAACCAACTCATAGCGACCCTGTACAGGGTTTCCAAAGCTGTAAATCTTTACGGGCGCAGAAAGCCTCATCTTTTCACCGAGGAACCGCTGGTAGTTTCTAACTACTGACCTTGCGGTTCGCAGCCCAACTCGTAACCACTACGCTACCAGAGTTAATAGAAAAGTTAAAAACAAAAACAAAAACAAAAGACATTTATTGTGAATTGAGTGAAGGTTTAAAGGTAAATACTGATAACTGCTGTTACCTGGAAAGGATTGCAATCATTGTAATGAAGCAAAGTATATTATTTGTTGAATGTAAACCTGATGATATGCCCTATAAACTGTAACTCAATTCATAATAAAAAATATTTTAAATAGAAAATAACAAATGCTGGTGAGGGTGTAGAAAGTCTGCGACTTGGGAAATAAGCTGTGAAATGAATAGATCTCTGCATACCCATGATCACTGCAGTACCATTCACAATAGCAA
>NW_006408537.1:20727277-20739568 GCF_000296735.1 Chrysochloris asiatica | reverse complement strand
GGTTCAAGTTCACCAGCTGCTCCTTGGAAACCCTATACAGGGTCGCTATAGGTCGGAATTGACTTGACTGCACTTAACAACAACAACATATTAATGTGACAGCTGGATGAGGATTAAAGAAGAAAAAAGAAGAATTGTTTGTGAATATTAAATGCAGAATGGACTGCCAGAAGAACAAGAAAATCTGTCTTGGATGAAGCACATAATGCTTCTCAGAAGCGAGAATGACAGGATTTCATCTTTCTGTGGACATGCTCTAGGGGCCAGCCCCTAGAGGGGACATCGTGTTTGGTAAAGATGTTTGGTCAGTAACAAATAGAAAGCCCCTCAACAAGATGGACTGACACAATGGCTTCAACAATGGGCTCACACATAGCCACAACTGTGAGGATGGTATAGAACCAGACACAAGGGGTCGCTATGAGTCAGAATCAACTCAAGAACAGCTACTAACAACAAGAAGGACAATCTAGGAGAAAGTCAAATAAATTAAGACAAATGAGAACACTGATCATTAACAAAATGACAAATATCACTCAACTTTTTTCTTCCAGCTTAGAATAATTCTTTCACCTCATGAATATAATTTTTATGTTCAAATTTTGCTGACAGGGCAATTTTCCTATTGACACTCATGCTTTTAGTGAAAATTAAATTGCATGGAGACCACCACACTGGAAATGTTTTATATAGTCTACTTATAATTTATAGATAATATAACTCTAAACATCGCAATCTACAGTATACTAAAATGTCTGAGTCATCTTTGACATCTACATATTTTATAATGAAATTTCTAGATGAAAGAAAAAACAGTGGAATACCAAATACTCTGCTCAGCTTTTATATGTAACTCACATTGAAATGAGGCAAGATGTTCATTGGTAGCTGCAGAACTTACAGGATTTTTAAATAATTTATATTCAAAGCTACTAATGGCATCCAATGAATGAAAACAAAAATTCAAAATGGGCCATTATGAATCCTGTATTCTTTGAATCTTATATTCTTCACATTAACTCTGAATTTTCACTTTGCCTTCTACTGCTAGAACACACATGGATACCAATGCAAATTTCAGCAAACTCAGGTCATTTTTAAAAGGCAAAAATTAGCTGTATGGTCTTGGATGGATAATTTTATTCAATCAATCTCAAGCGTTAAATTCCTAAAATTATTAAGAACTATAATGACTTTTAAAAACAATTTGTAAAAAGTCTCTATTCGTAGAATCTCCACTGAGTAGTATCCAATCTATCTAGATGGGGCTGGTGAAATGAAATGCAGATGGGTCTCTTGTGATACAATAGTGAATAATTGTTATCAGGACTACTTGTGAGGGTTGGAAATGTAAAGGTAAAAACGTTTTGTAGCAAGGAGAGGAGTGATTAACTTTTCAGTCTAGGAGTGGAGGTCACTGGGACCATCAACGGAGAAGAACGGAGAGCGGGACCCTACCCAGAGAAGCAGTGATGCCTGAGATGGAGGCAGAGATGATGAAATGGAGAGATGGAGCACTTGGGGACTTTAGACACAGGGAGAAAGAGGGGCTGTGTGCAGACAACCAGAGGGCAGGCTTGTAGTAGTATCCTTGTACCCTTTGGTTGGCTGATGATGCATGGAGGGGATTGTAACCATGACAGTGAAATGATATACGACAGTATGAATGTAAAACTAATGTTCTCCCATGTAAACTATCACATTATTCACATTTAAAAAAAAAAGTCTCTATTCCTAATTGATCAAGTAAAATTTTATTAACTCATACTTTTTTTTAATATAAGAAGAAAAAAGATTATAAAATCAGAAATACTTCCAGAATCTTAGAACTGATGGGAAATAATAGGTAGACTTCTAAGTGAAAATTACATAATTGATACAAAGAAATTTTTTTGTTTGCAATCAAAACTGTCTCAAAATCTAAATAGGCTTCCTCCTATCTATTTCTAAACCTTTAGAAAAATAAATTGGAATAACAGAGTTAATTTGTAAGAAAATTATAGTTATTCTATATCTATTTCAAGTTTTATTATTCATAGAATACTATTTAAAGCTTATAATATAGATTTTCTGGAAAATTAATGTCTATGTCCTGATTGTAGTTGTTGTTAGGTTCCATCGAGTCAGTGCCAACTCATAGTGACCTTATGCACAGCAGAATGAAACATTGCCCGATCCTGGGCCAATGCTGCCACTTGGCCAATATATCTCCTTGGGGGTCTTCCTCTTTTTCTCTGACCCTCTACTTTACCAAACATGATGTCCTTCTCCAGTGACTGGTTCCTCCTGACAATATGTCCGAAGTATGAGAGACAAAAGATCTTTCATTACAACACTCTTCATATTACAAAATAAAGTTACATCAAATCTGCAAAAAAACATATAATATTTTTTGGTAATATAAATAACACTGATTCTTTAACCTAAAGAACTCAATTTTTTTTCTCGTTTCATTATCTCCTATAACCAAATAATTACAGAATAATAATTTTGCAGTTAATTTCTGAAATACAGTCAATACAAAATGGTACAAACACTATTTGCATTTATAACTTATGATAACATCAATGTATTACATAACAGATTTTTTACAAGGCTAGCAATTACAACTTTATACGTGGTTTACTATGATTGAAACTTTTTGTAATGGGTGCATGTTATATTCTAACATTCTGAAAAAAAAATCCCTATTTCTGTGTGGAGACACAATAATACATTCAGCTTTAATTTAACTCAAAAATCATTAGAAAGACTTTTTTTATTGAATGAAAAATAACTATTGTTTAAGTATTCCTGACTCTTTTTGCCTCATATAACATAATGCTAATTTTGCATATCAAGTTTTACAATGCTTTGGGAAAAATATAGTTGTTGCTATTGTAAAGCGCTGTCAAGTAGATTCCGACCATTAGAGACCCTCTTCAGGGTTTCTGAGGAGTTACTGGTGAGTTTGATCCGCCGACTTTGTGATTCAAACCGACCTTGCAATCCATTGCTTATTCTACAGCGCCAAATCTTCTAAAATATATCATCTTTTGACCACAGCTTTTAATTCCTCACCACACATTCTTTACTTTAGCTTCTTAATCCTATTTCTCTTTCCCATTTTTCACCAAGTTCTTAAAAGTCCAACGACTGTATACTATCCTGTGGACTTCACCTGGATAATTTCTATCTAGAAAACTTCTATCTACTTTATTGTCAGTTTTAATAATAAATATTCCTCTGAAAATTAACTTAAGGCTACTTTCTACAATTGTTTCCTATTTTTCCCAAAAATTAAGTACCAACTACAAAGTCCTGGTGTGATGCTGTGGGCAAATGGGTCAGACTGCAAAGCTGTTTGAACTGCAATGTCGGCGGTTCAAGCTCACCAGTGGCTCCTCAGTAACCCTTTACAGGGTCACTATGGGTAGGAATTGATTCGATGGCACGTAACTTAAACACAAAAATAATTATTCTAAATTCCTTGGATTTATTTCATTCTTTATAGTGAGCCCCATAGCTAATTGTTGTTGTTGTTTAAGTGACATTGAGTTGGTTCCAACTCATAGCAACCCTGTATAGGGTTTCCAAGGAAAGGCTGGTGGTAAGTTTGAACCGCAACATTGTGGTTCAAATGGACTTGCCGTCCAGTGCTGTATCCCAGAGTGCCACACCAGGACAGTTAGAGCTATAGTTTGAAAAAGTTTATTTGCGTTTTCACAGGATATTGCCAATTTCATTATCTGCCCAAACTTCAGACTAATCATTGCTGCCCATCTTTACAAGCTTCTAACATGTCAATGCCACAATCATCAACACTCGACAGTCTCCTTCCCTCTGGTATAAATTTATAAAAAGTAACACCTCTTGCCATTTTAAATCTCTCACACTGCTCACACAGTCAGTGTTGTTTTTCAATGAGTACTGTCTTAGTCACAATACTTAGGGATTATAGAAGGAGCTCTATTATGAGTTTCCACAGGTGTCTCCTTTCTATATCCTTTCCGATGTAGTCCAAAGTCTACTCGATACACATGGCTCACCATGAGTAGGAATCAGCTCTAGGGTGACTAATAATAACAAACTTCATTCAACTTCTAACTTCTTCATAATAACCTGTTGACTCTTTCCTTCTTCCTTCATCATCAAATTCTCTGCAAAACTCCCCAATGCCTTCAGGATAAAATCCAGTGTCTAGCCTCAATAAAGTCTTCGGATTTGTAATACCTAAGTCTATTGGAATGCTGGTGTGCCGCTGTGGACTGCAAAGTTGGTTTGAACCACAAGGTTGCTGGTTCAAGCTCCCCCGCTGCTCCTTGAAACCCTATAAAGGGTCACTATGAGTCGGAACTGACTTGACGACACTTAACAACAACAACAAAGTTTCTACTAGCCCATACACTTTGTAGTTCAATCTCTTTCACTATTCAAATATAGTTCATACACATTTACTTTATGTAATCTGTTAAAACTGTTTCTTTATATTGTATGTTGTTGTTAAGTGCCATCGAGCCAGTTCCAACTCATAGTGAACCTGTATAGTGTTTCCAAGGAGCACCTGGTAGGTTTGAACTGTCGACCTTGTAGCTCATAGTCCATTGCTGATACCACAGCACCACACATGTATACATATTTACATAGCCACAAAGTTAGCAGCACAAATCCACCAGTTGCTTCTCTTGAGGAAGATGAGGTTATCTGCCCCCGGTAATGATTTACAGTTTCAGAAACCCTATAAAGGGTTGCCAGGAATTGGAATCGACCAAATGGCAGTGGATTTAGAGTGGCAAAATCTTAAATACTTTCCTTATCTTGGGTAAGTATATTTTATTTATGTATCATGGCTCTGACATCAAGGTCAAGAACATTATATATGCAATTAATAAATACATCTTTGCCATTATTCATTCATGTAGTAACTAGAGGTGCTGTTGTTAAAGTGCTATCAAGTCACTTCTGACTCATAGTGAACCTGTATAGGATTTCCAAGGAGCAGCTGGTGGGTTTAAACTGCAGTCCAGTGCTGATCCTAATACGCCACATAAGAATTCCTAAGTAACTAGAGATGTTATTTGGAATAGAGGAATTCTAAAACAAATCTTTTTCCATATAAAATATTAAATTTATAGTACATTAATCACTCTGAAATGCTGTGTGTAGGCTGTTGTTGTTAAGTGCCACGGAGTTGATTCCAACTCATTGAGACTCTGTATAGAGTTTCTGAGGAGTGGCTGGTGGGTTTGAACCACTGACCTTGTGGTTAACAATCTAGTGCTTATTCTACAGTGCCACACCTGTAATTAAATATTTGTGAATTATTATATAATACTATGATTTTTTAAACAAAATTATGGTATTTTATAATAATACCAAGAAGAATGGGTTTTTCTCAGCCACTTATCCAAAGTCTCCCATATTATTTATATGCCACCTACAGCCATTTTAACATGGCATGAGCTAAATTAACTTTTGCCTAAGAGGAAAAGTACACAGCAACATTCAATCCTATTCTTTGACAAGATCTTAAAAACTAGAATTAGTGTAGGAGTACCTATAAAATTATATATCTTGCTATGTCATTGTAGCAGTTAGCTAGAGATGAGACATTTTAAAACAAGTCCGTCATGGTTTACTTTACAATAGCTTCAAACTTTTCAACCTTAACTTTAATTATCATCACTTTATGAACTATGCCCTACAATATTCCTGAAATTTTAGAGAAGAGATAAGATTTTTAAAAGGGCAGGATTTGGAGTGACTCTTAGCAATGCATTAAAAGACAATCATGTCACCAACTTCTGGTGTTTCCCATACCAGTAATTGAGAAAATAAAGGTTTATTTTTGTAAAATTGAATTAGAAAATTAACTGTTTTTTTTTTTTTTTAAACAGATCTGAGAATGCAAGTTCATTTAACCTTTTTAACTGAAAACATCCCAACGCTATCAGTATGCTAAATGAAAATTTAGGCATTAATAAGTATAGATTTATTTGAAAAGATAAGAAACCATGTGCCTTAGATATACAGTGTAGTACAACGGGGCTTCAAAACGTAATGGGGCTTCAAAAATCGTGGAAAAATGGAATGAAAAGATAATGGATTTTTTCCACAATCTTTTTGAAGCCTCCTTGCATATACACTACATTTTAAATTTTATAATCTAAAAATATATTAAACAATGTTCTGTACAACATTGGCTTTAACTCAAATATTGGTTTATTGCCTAAAATTAGCTTATATAAGTTTCAAATAACCAAATAATTATTTGTATCATGTGTCAAGAACCAGTTTTTTTTTGTTGTTTTTTTTTAATTGATGAAGCTGAAATTTTAATCAGCATTGTTTTCATTTTGCAAATGGAGCTTAGCTGCCATTCTACAATTCAAAATTCTCACATCATCTTTTCCTTTCTAAAGGAAAGCCCTATGGCAAAAGAAAGCAAGAATTAATAGTAGTTAATCCTTCCTACTGTTTGTGTGTGCATGGGGGATCAGTGTAAAAGATGGTTACTGCTGTGTTAACTTTCATTACTCCAGCTGTTTGCCAGATGTTCAAAACAAGTAAATTGCCCTGGAATGGTTTTCTAAATTCTTCTTCTTAATCTGTTAAATTATTCAAATGCTATAATATTTTAATTGTGTACAAGAACTCTTTTTATATGACTGTCATGGTATCAGAATTTCAGAGTTATTTGGCTAAAATGCCTTTTTTGACATTGTAAAATATAAAAATTATTGTTGATGTTGTTGTTAAGTGTCATTGAGTCATTCTGACTCATAATGACCCCGCATAGGGTTTCTGAGGTTATAAATCTTCGCAGGAGCAGAAAGCCTCATCTTTCTCCAGGGAGCAGCTGTTGGGTTGGACCCCCCACTTTGTTGTTTGAAGTCCAAACCTTATGCTACAGAGCCACTGTGCTCCCCTATAAAAAGAGTATTGGGGTAGATAAGATAGATGACATATTTGTGTTGTAAAAAAATGAATTATGCATAAATTACATTTAAAAGAAAATAGCAAGAGGTCAAAGTCTAATATGTTTTTCTAGAACATACACAAGCAATTTAAGATCGCATGAAAGAAATAAGAGACAATGAAAATAAGTCTTAAATTTTGTGGTGTCCATAAACAATTTAAATTATTTTTAGTTATATTTTCTCTGCTATATTTTGATTGACATTGCATTACACAAGTTTCTGAATTCCCTTCTTAAAGTAATGCAAAAAACTGTTCTTTTTATAAAGAAAAGTAGATTTGTTTAGATTATTTCTTCACATGAAACTTTGACATCCCCAGGAATCTGAATACCTATGATTTATAAATTTACATTTGTATCAGCTTGATTTTTGGTAACTGAATGCTATCACAATTAATAAAGTTCCATAAAGCATGATTTTAAAAAGCATGATTTTAGTCAAAATGGATGAAGATTTATTATTTTTTCCTAACAACAGTATTCATTTTCAGTGAGCAAGCAAATATAAGTTGTGAATTGTGTAAGAAGTTATCAAAATTGTTTTTTACAAGCTAAATTAAAAAAATACTCCCTGACCTAGTGAATAAACTTTTTGCCTATTTCTTTTTATATAATACTGTTTTCAAGTATTACAGATGCTTAATCTAACTGAAACTTTTTGTCTAATATAAATGACATTTTACCAACTTAAAATCTTTAACATATACAAGAAAGAGCATTGCAAGTCTAGTTTTATTTTGATCTTCTGTGATAATAATTAGAGAAGAGATTAAACAGTTCATTGTGTTTATGTGGTGCTAAATGAAGTTCAAGGTTTTTAAACCACCAAGTCTTTACCATCTATGCCCTTGTAACCTAAGACATTCATACCTTAATAGAACTAAATATTAAAAACGTAATACACAGCTATCTAAATGAATATTTACATTAGTCTCAAATAACAAAAATTCAATACATAAATACTAATTAGTAAAAAGTTTGTCATAAGTACTGTATATCTCAGCGCGGGTCGAACGGAATACCCTTATCTTAATCGCTTAGAGGTTTCCTGGGAGAGATTAAATGAAGAGTTGTTTGACTGACAGACTTGGTTAAAGAAGAAAGCTCCTTTATTAAGAAAGATAGATGCTGGCTACAGCTTAGATACTAGTAACTGATTACTATGCATATATGAGGAAATGCACTTCAGAGGATTTGAAATAGAACTTTATTTTTAAATATCTTATAGCCACGGGAATTGCATGAGTAAAATAGCTTTTGAATTACTGAAAAATATTAGATTGTATTTATGTTTACTGGGTGGTACTACAGTAAAAGAGTTAAGAGCATGGATTCAAATTCAGCTTTGTTCCTTAATTCTCAATGTGATATTGTGCAAGTTCACTTGATTACTTTAGCTTCCTCATCTAGAAATTGGTGATAAGAGTAATAGATATCTCACAGGGTTTGAAGGTATCTCATAGGGTTTATAAGAGGATGTGAAGCCCTTAAAATTACACTTGACCTATACTTAAGCAAAGGACTCTGGTAGCGTCGTGGTTATGAATCGGGCTGCTACCTTCAGGGTCACCAGTTCGAAACTACCAGCTGTTCCGCAGGAAAAAGATGAGGTTTTCTGCTCCCGTAAAGATTTACGGCCTCGGAAACCCTGTACAGGGTCACTATGAGTCGGAATCGACTCCACAGCACATAGCAACAATACTTACGCAGCATAGGTACTGGTGAGGCGCTGTGCGTTAATGCGCTGGACTGCAAGGTCTGTTTGATCCGCAAGTCGATGGTTCAAGCTTACCAGCCGCTCCTCATAAACCCTACACAGGGTCACTATGGGTCGGAACTGATTTGATTGCACTTAACAACAACAAATCTTGTTTAAGCATTCACGATTATGTAAATGATAACTAATTTGTATTCTTTAAAGATTAACACATTTAAAATTTAATTAATATAATTACTTATATGTAACAATTGGTCCATTCAAGGTCAGCAGTTCAAATCAAAGTTGGCAGTTCAAACCTATCAGCTGCTCCTCGAAAATTCTATACAGGATCGCTATGAATCAGAACTGACTCGACAGCACTTAACAATAACAACATTGGTCGTTAGGGAAAAGAAATAGTTTTATAAAATTATAATTTCTTGAAAACAGTTGTTTTCAGACATGGGGTAAATTTTCAGTAAGTATTCATCTGTAAGGCTAACTCTTGATTTCCCAAGAAGCAAAAGGAAATATAGATTATGTGTTTATTTGTAAACTGCCTGTCTAACAGACCTGAGAGTGGAAACATATTATGAAGTGATTGCTTTTATTTCTGATCTTCATCTACAGAGGAGGATAACTGCAGCTGGATTAAAACATTTCAACTTACTGTGGGCAATCTAAAATAAAAGGTAATTATTGGTTACTTGAAAGCAAACAAATTAAGGTAACTGCCCACTATCCACATTATTTGTGCATTAATATGCTTTGTTGTTGTTTTTTAACGAACTTCATTTAAAAGAAAGAAATGGCATAGGGGTGATTTCCAGTTTACAAATGCAGAAAATGAGATTGTAGAAGGTGAATCAAACTGCCAAAGTTCACAAAGCTGATGAACAGTAGGGCTGAGAGGCAAACTCTAAAATATTTTACTGTGAGGCACAATCTCGTAGTGTTCCCATTGATTGACATACATATATGTAAAAGGGAGACCAAAGAAATAAGTACATCTTCCCCAAAAAGACCAGAGCCATATCTAAAAATGTCCACTCCAAGGGTCCACCTTACTATTTCTTACCACAAGGCTTATGCATTCTTTTACACATATACACAACATTGAACTAAACTAGTAAAACTAAATTTGACAAGTTTATGTTGACAATAATCACAACTACACCATTTTCTGATACCACTTTCCATTTTCTAAACGGCTTTCATGCATATTAAAGTTTCACTTTTCAGACATCCTATGAGTTACAGATGACCATGGTTCTTTTTATAACTGAGCTAACTGGAGCTCTCTCTGAGAGTATGTGACTTGACTGAAATTACTTAGAGACTAATGGCAAAATGTCGTTGAGAAGCCAGAATTCAATCTTCTAATTGAAGTGCTCTTCCAAATACAAAGAACTAGTGTTAAAACTTTAATATCACTTTGCCAATTCTCTCATTTGCAATGACCAAATGTTTTAATAAAATTGAAAACAAAATAGTATAATATTTTGAAAAACAGCATATAGATTTGTATCTTATTGCAATTTTCTTGAATTAAGCCTAAGAACAAATGTTTTTAAAAAAGAGGCAGCAAATGAGATATTTTTCAAGGGGAACTGAGTCTGTTCAGAAGGAAGCAAAAGGAAAAGAGATTCACTGCAGGTCAAAACATAAATTATAGTTTGTTTCATTTTAATATGCATAGCAATTCTTAGAAAGAAATTAGAATAAAGATTTTAATTCAGCCTAACCAATAAAGTATGAATCCATTTAAACTGTAAAATCATTGATAAAGGCCTACACAAAAGAGACATAAAATTTTCCATTAAAATGCCCAGAAGATGTATTTGTTTTGGCAGTCAAAATGCAATTGCTGCTACTTCCTGTTTAGAATTGACCCAGGTCTTTAGAAGGACTCTCATTTGAGGACTGTCACCCTTTAATCAAACAATTTATGAACATCATTGACGAGTTAGTTTTAAGGGAAAAAATGATCATGTTATAAACAGTGTTTTTGTTTGTATGGAAGTTTAACTCAGACTATTTTTTTCCAAGAAAATATGTCTATAAACATGTAAATAATATTTAATAAACATTTACAGATATTGTGCATTTCTGAAAAACTAACCATCTGTAAGGAATGCTACTCTGCAGTCGATTAAATAAATCGATTACTTTTCTATATGAATCAAAACTTTATTTCTTGAATTAAAAAAAATTCTACTGCAATAAAAGGTTCCATGATCATCCAATTAACTAAAGTTAATAATTAGTGACACTGTACTAAACAATCCAGGCATTATGCTAAGTATTTTACATGCATTATTTCCTTCAATTTCCCAGTTAGCTCACTGTGGTACAATTTAACATCTCTTCTGGACATTGTCTTTGTAAACTTCCATCAAATGACTTTTCATGATGGATCCGAATAAAAGGTGGCAGAAGATGCTGATGGAATCTGTGACTAAGTTGTGAGTGATGGTTAACAGGTCTAATTGTGATTGCTCAATTTTGCCATCCTGCTGCGTATAAAATAAGTCATCTGAGAAGCTGAAGGAGGGGAGTGATATTTCGCTACAATAAATTAAGAAGAGCCAGGAGTGGAGTCTGTCCATTGGACCTCAAGATCCCTGCACATTGAACCTCCGTGTCCCAGGGACAGAAAGTTGTAGTACCAGAGGTGTGGAAGAAGAGCATCAGCCACAGAATGAAGAGTCAGGAAACCAGACAAAGCAGAATGGTGTCTTCTAAGCCCACAGAGCAAGTAAAACTCAATGCCTTTTAGTAGAGAGTTTACTTGTGGAATCAGGCTCCTCCAGGCATTTAACTGGTGAACTAGGTTTGTCGTCCACAGAGCTAGAGCTGAATGAATAAATAGCTTTGAACTGTGGCTTACAGCAAAGTGGAGTGCCTTTGGGCATTTATCAACAATCCTGAAACAGCTTTGTAACATTACCAAACAGGGCAGAGCTACAGTGGTCAAAACACCTTGGTACTGGTACAATATAAGAAACACAGATCAATGGTACAGAACTAAGAACCCAGAAGTAAATCTATCCACTCAGTTGACCTTACACAAAGTGCCAAAACACATTACATGGGGAAGATGCAGTCTCTTCAACAAATGGTGCTGGCAAAATGGAAAATTCATTTGCATAGGAATGAAATAATATCTATATCTCACACCATATACAAAAACAAACTCAACTTGGATTAAAGACCTAAATGAAAAACATAGAACTATAAAGATTAACGAAAAAATAAAAACAAATCTAGGCCCTCTGATATATAGCATAAATATACTATCAAATATACTGAAAACACACACAGTAGATTACAGCAAATAAATAACTGGAATCTCATAAAAATTAGACACCTATATACATCAAAACATTTTACAAAAAGAGTAAAAATGAGAACCAATAATCTGGGGGGAAAATCTTGGCAATGACATATCAGACAAAGGCTAAACTCTCAATTTTATAGACCACTTCAGCACCTCAATAAAATGACAAATAATCCAATTTTAAAATGGACAGAGCCCCTCTAAGACTGAAACTCAAAGGGAACACATGAGCAGGCATGTAAGCTTGCTGACAACCACATTGGTCCACTGGTGAGTGAAAGAGGGGGAAAGGTA
>NW_006408537.1:20691608-20724972 GCF_000296735.1 Chrysochloris asiatica | reverse complement strand
GAGGAACAGCTGGTGAGCTTGAACCGTTGACCTTGTGGTTCATGCCAACCTTGCAGTCTAGTACACTAATCCACAGGTGATATACCAGGATCTCCGAAATCACATTAATCAATCACAAAAAGCCACATATTGTATGAGACCACTGTTATAAGAAGTCAAGAACAGGTTTTCATGCTAAAAGATAATTTTCTGGTAGTTAGCAGGAGTGGGAAGGAAAGAGGTTTGGTGGTGCTGTAGGATAAATACTGGGCCACTTACCACAAGATCAGGCAGTTCAAACCCACCAGCTGCAACTCCAGTCACTGTAAGCATACAGTACTTGACAACAACAATGAAGAGGGTAGACACGTGTGAACTTGGGTGATGGGGAAGATAATATGCACCAAGAGGAAAGTTGGCAGAAGAAAGATGAAGGTCGGAGAGAACACACGGAGGAGTGCAGGAGATAAAGGGAATATGAGTAAATACTATCAACTGATGGTACTTGGTAGGGAGTGTAATCTCAAAATAAAATGAAGTATAGGATTTGTTGAATGTAAAACTGATGATCTACTCTACAAACTTTCACTCAATTCATAATAAAAAGTTTTGTTTTTTTTTTTTTTAAATTGAAAAAACAAACAAAACTGGACTACTGGCCAAAAAAAAAGTGACAGTTTTAACCCACCCAGAGGCAAGTTGGAAGACAGACCTTGGAATCTGATTCGGAAAAGTTACTGTCCTGAAAATCCCATGAAGTTCTGCTAGCCATGCAAGGGGCTGCTGGGAGTTGGAATCAATTAGACTGCAACTACCCACCATCAGTTTGTTTTCTATTTTAACTTCTCAGTTAGCCAATGGCCTCTGTATGTTCTTCTTTGAGTGCTCAAGTATGTCTCTTATAATCAACAGATGCACCATAACTCAAATTTCTTGAGAAATGGAAAACTAGGGAATAAGTGGCAGGCACGTCCCAGTAGACCAAACAGTACCACAAATGCTGAGAATTATTCTCTTCCCACTAAGTAATACAGTGGCATTTTAAAAGTTCATAGCAGCCTACTCTTTCCCTCCCTGCCTCTCATGGGAGGTAAGAATACTTCTCAATGTGACAAAAGACTACCTACTCAAAGGGAGGTTAATTATTGCTACATAATTAACCTCACAAGAAAATTGTTAAGATTAATGAAGCACTGTTTACTAAGTGATTACAAGGTTCTCATGAACTACCATAGAGATATCTGTTTACAAAAAACACCTACATGTATATTAATAACAGATTCTGTGTAAACTGTTGTAATGTCTAATCTGTAGGCCCTAAATTTATACATCAAAGCATATCCTATTTATCTATATTTTTTTTAAAGTAAAGGATGGGAGGAAGGAAAGAAAGGAGAGAATGGAAGATGAAAAGAAGAAAGGATGAACAGAGAGTAGGGTAAGATTTTACCTTTTAGCATTAAGGACTGAAAATACTAAATGAATGTTATGCACTCAGTTCTATGATAATTTTAGCTCAGCAAGAGACCATAGTAGCCCCTTAATCTGGGTATCTCTGCAAACACAGGAAAACCCATGTAACTTTTAATTAAAATGTTGGAAGAGTACTATCTTATAATGTAAATATAGAATTTCTGTAGCTATTTTGATATTAATTTTAATTAGGCTGAAGCAATAATGTACCGATAAATAACACCCAAAATGAGTTTCAGAGTGTGACTAGTATTAAAGTTCAACTACAAATACCCCAGAGTACAATGTGGACTATGTGAGTGGCATAGCCATCACATTACCTCAGTTAAATTGAAGAATTCAACGTCTAGTGTGCCTGACCATCTTCAAGCATCATCACCACAACAACTCCCCTCTCCTCTCATTTTATCAACCAGAAAAAGTTAGGCTACGCTGTGGTAACAAAACAAACCCAAAATTTCTAGTGTCTTAAAACATGAAAAGTTATTCCTTGCTCATGTTACATAATCACAGGTTGGCCAGCAAATGGGACGAGGGAATTTTCTTTTTTCTTTTTTTTTTTAATTCAAGGTCTAAAGTTACAGAATAAGCTGAATCCCCATGCCAGGGGTAAGGAAACCTTTAAAGAATACTCGAGTTCAGAAAGAAGATGTCACTTTCGGTCACAACTTTTGGCCAGATATATTCATATAACCCCATCCAACCACAAATGGACAAGAAGTACAATTCTTACATGTGTCTAAAGGATTGCAAATACCTGGTGACTCTCATTAATAATAATCCAATTACTTACTCATCTCTATGAGATGTCAAAGTTAATAAGTACTTTCTTGTTATTATAAGCTGTCTTCAGTTGTAGGCATACATTATGTTTGAGCAATCAAAGAAACTCAAAACAATTACAATTGCCTTAGTAATTTTAATTTCTTCCAAAAAGATCAAGAGTTGCAGAATCTCCAGTGAGTAGTATCTAATCTGCCTAGGCGGAGCTGAGGAAATGAAAAGCAGATGGGTCTCTTGTGATACAATAGTGAATAATGGTTATCAGGACTGATTGTGAAGGTTGGAAGTGTAAAGGTAGACATTTTATAGCAAGGAAGGGAGGGAATCACTTTTCAGTCTAGGAGTGGAGGTCCCTAGGACCATCAATGGAGAAGAGCCGAGAGCAGGATCCTACCCAGAGAAGCAGTGATGCCTGAGATGGAAGCAGAGACAATGACATGGAGCTATGGAGCAGCTGGGGACTTTAGATCCAGAGAGGGAGAGCGAGCGACTGCGTGCTGAAGACTGAGGGGGCGGGGGGGGGATAGTGTAGGGGCAGGCTTGCAGGGTATACCCTTTGATCGGTTGATGATGCATGGAGGGGATTTTAACCATGGCAATGAGACGATGTACCATAGAATGAATGTAAAACTAATGTTCTCCCTTGTAAACTATCATGTAATTCACAATAAAACACTTAAAAAAAAAAAAATCAAGAGTTGGCAAATTACTTGGAGATTAACAAAATAATAAAAGGAGAGAGTCAGAACGAATACCACCCAAAGGATTGTATTCTAATTATATAGATTTAAAATTATGGTTTCTGGATATTTATAAGTCAAAATTAAAGACTTAAAACTATTCTAATCTGTTATATTTATCTAGAAAACACATATGTAATCAAAAAGGAAGACCGGCCCATCAGATAGGATGAGGCATGCTAGAGACATCACAGAGAACACTCATGTGCCACTTTCTGGAAGGCATCAGTCACGAGACAAGAGGCGAAGGGTATATGAAGGAATGGGAGTTAGAGCCAGGCAAACATGATTATTGTATTGTGTGGGGAGGAGGAGAGTATGAAAAATAATTAAGCACACTATGTGGGTCATAAGAACCTAGACAAATTATGATTTTATTCTGCCAAAATACCATAAAAATAAAATGACTGCTCTTACATATGCATTGTGATCAGGATATTAAAAATAGTAGTTATACAGAGGAAGACAAGTCTATAACATTAATTTCTAAAATGTAGCTTCATATGGACTCTCTTAGATTTATTGTTCTGTAGTGGTTTTTCAAGCAGATTTGCTTCTGGGACTAATAGAAGAAATTTCAGAGAGACTGATTAGGAAGGGCTTTGGGCCTCCTGTCCACTTCCACCAAAACAGCTCTATTTTAAAAAATGGGTATCTTTTCTATATTGACTTTTATTTAGAAAAAAGGTTCCACTACCGAAAAAAAGAAAGAAGGAAAAATGTTGGATTAACTCATGTAACACCATTTACTTATTTCTACCTCCATCAGTCTTACGATTTAGTGAATCAATGTCAACCCTGCTCCCAATTCCCCATTATTTCAATCCTGTGGTTTCTGTGGTCTCAGGATGCAGGCACACTTAATATTTATTATGCCCAGAACTCATTTAGGCTTTTTAGAACCAATTCAACACCTAAGTCTGGCAGTCAGAAAATTCTAGGGAAACCACTAAAATACACAGTGTTAAGTTTTTAAAAGAATAGAAATGTAGTATATTACAAGAAACAGTATTAAAATGCTCTATGTTGTAGAAGTGGAACAATGGTGTTCTACAGCTATTTTACTTCATCATACTTAAAAGGAAAGTCTATTGTGAAATGAAAAGGCCACTGTAACAGTTTAATTTATCAGGCACCACTTAAAAAATATACACAAGTTGGCCCTCTAAGTGATAAAAACCAAGGCCCGCCAAAGAGAGCTGACCACAGGGTGATCTATCTACAAAGGAAGCTGACCTCTGGCAAAATAAACTGAAATCTCTCGGTCTACAGAGCAGAAGCTGATCCCTGAAAGTATGCCAGATTCAGGAGAAAGATTATTTAAGGTAAACACATTTTGTCTTTCCAAGATACTCTTATATATTTTCCACATTATAATTAATATGAGTATCAAACATAAGAAGTAATATTTCCAAAAGTACCTTGTTGTTGTTAGGTGCAATCAAGTCGGTACCGACTCAAAGCGACCCTATGCACAGAAGAATGAAACACTGCCCTATCCTCGGCCAACCTCACAATTGTTGTCACGCTTGAGCCCATTGATGCTGCCGCTTTGCCAATCCATCTCGCTGGGGGTCTTCCTTCCCAAAGTACCTAGCATATACTAAACATGTGATATATATTTCCTGTTCTGAAAAATCATAAAAGTCATCTGTTTCAATGAAAATTCATAAAGAAAGGTTGGCCTTTGGGAATAGATAGGAAGGCAGTTGCTTCCTTTCCTTTCAGACTTCTTTCATTATGTGAAAGACAATAAATATGTGTAAACACAGGAAATAAGTTAAAATAATAATAATAATAATAATAAACCTTGTAATCTTTTGTGAAACGATACAGGAAACCAAGCTTGCTAGATTACAATTTTTTGACTACACAAAGAAGAAAGTTAAAAAAAAAGAAGGGAGCAGGGGGGAGGGGGGGCAGGTTAATTTGTGTGTGTGTGTGTGTGTGTGTGTGTTTGCTTTGAAAATAGTGAGATCCACAGGCAAAGGGAAACTGGTTAGAACTGAAACCCAATTTTCATTTTATCTTTCTGGTATTATAATTACATAAAACTATTGTTGTTACGAGCCATCGAGTTGGTTCTGACTCATAGCAACCCTGTACATGGTTTCCAAGGAGTGGCTGGTGAGTGAACTGATGACCTGGCGGTTCAAAGTGACCTTGCAGTCCAGTACTTATCCTACAGCACTAAAGAACTAAATATTGACCCATTAGGACTTTTTATAAGGTCTCAAAGGTATTTTTTTTTTAGTTATCAATTCACAAACACTTCTTTGAAATACTAGTTCAAATATTCCAGGATCAAACCAACACTGAAAGACATACACATGTATCTAAATAGATGATTTTAATACAGGCTAGACAATGAACAAACCAACCACATTTGTTGCTGTTGTTAAGTGCCATCGAGTCGGTTTCGACCCATAGCGACCCTGAACAGGGTTTCCGAGGCTGTAAATCTTTACGGGAGCAGAAAGCCTCATCTTTCTCCCACGGAGCTGCTGGTAGTTTCAAACTGCTGACCTTGTGGTTCACAGCCCGATTCGTAACCACTACGCTACCAGAGCTCCATTTGGAGGGCCTAAATGATAAACATATATTGGTACTAAGTTAGGATTAAATGTTAAAAAAAAATTTTTTTAATTAACCTAGCTAAAATGTATACAATTCATTTTAAGTTTAATTAACTTGCTTCTTTAAATAATTATTACTATGTGTACTTTTAGCTGATCTATATGCCAAACTGAAAAAGGGCTAATTATTATATATGACATTTGTTGTTGTTAAGTGTTGTCAAGCTGGTTTTAACTCATAGTATGTATAAGATTTCCAGGACTCAGGGTGTAGCGCTTTAGGATAAGCAGTGGCTTGCCAACCGAAAAGTAAGCAGTTCAAACCCACCAGCTGCTTCTTGGAAACCCAATACTGTGTCATTAGGAGTCAGAATTAAGTAGACAGCACTTAACAACAACAATATAGGATGCACTTAACCAATAACCACATTTTCAGTGGTTCAAACCTTTGGATATAGCTCCTTGAGTCCACCAACCTTACGCGTTTGAACAGTCAACTTTGTGGTTAGCAGTCCATTGCTTATCTTACAGTGCCCCATTTTCACCACATTATATAAACCCAATGCCATCGAGTTGATTCCAACACAGTGATCCACAAAGTAGAATGGCTTCTTACGGTTTCTGAGACTGTAAATCTCTATGGAAGCAGACAGCTTCACATTAAATGTTACTGTTAAGTGCTGTCGAGTTGGTCCTGACTCACAGTGACCCTTTATAGGATTTCCAAGGAGCGGCTGGTGAACTTGAACACTGACCTTCTGGTTCAAATTGACCTTATAGTCCAGTGCTTTATCCTATAGTGCCACACCAGGACTATGGAAGTGTCAAAATGTAAAAGCTTCAGACCAAACTCACATGTAATCAGAAATGTCCTCACAAACACAACCATACACCACTATATTAGTCAGGGTCAGCAAGGAACAGATGGTGTCCTCATTTAAGGTAATTTGAGAAGACATAAGACATAGTTAAACTCACCATCTCCTGCTAGGAAATCCTATACAGGGCTTCTGTGAGTCGAAACTGACTTGACGACATTTAACAACAACAACAATGCTTGGAGAAACCATGCAAAGTCAGTACAGTACCCAGGACTAGAAACAGAGGGAAGTCAGTACTACTGATAGGAGTAAAGGAATAAAGAAGAAGTTAACTGGAGCCCACCTGGCAGGAGCTGTGCCCTTCAATAGAGGAGTGCTGCCAACCACAGCAAATAAAAAGGAGGAGGCCAGAGGACGGCATACCTTGACCTCACTCTCCTCCTGCTCTCCAGGACCCCTCATTTACTAAGTCAACAGGTAGTCAAAAGGCAAAGATACCATTTAAAGAGGGTAGAGTAAATCTGAAGGGAAGAACAGAAATTATCCAGCATAACCATTTAGGATAATTCAACCTGAATCTTTTAAAAATGTCCTGCACTTGTTGTAAGGTGCTCTTACAGTACAGCAATTGCAATTCTAATACTTGGTTGCTTACCAAAAGGCTGGGATTTCAAATCCACCATCAGCTCTGAGAGAAAGATGTGCCTGCCTGCTTACATACTGATTGTTATTCATGTTGTTAAGTGCTGTCCAGTCAGTACTGACTCATAGCAACCCTGTATAGGGTTTCCGAGGAGCATCTGGTGGGCTTGAACCATCGACTTTCATGTTAGCAGTCCAGTACTTATCCTATAGTGCTACAAAGTTGAAAACTCTATGGAGCAGTTTCTGTCTAACCTACGGAGTTGCTATGAGACACAATTGACAATATTTTTTTAAACAGACAAGTTGTAACATTAAACTTTAATCAAAGTCATTTTGATCAGGAGGTTGCAATTTCAGGTACTTTAAAAAACTAATTTTGCTCATTTTACCTAGCATCTAATACAACATAAATGTCACTGTTAATATTGAATTAATATTAACAGTTCACACAAAGGACAAGAACAAGTAACATCTTCATTAAAACCCTTAATATGTATACTATTGTTTCTGTCCAGTGCTGCCCAGTCGGTTCTCACTCATAGAGATCCTGTATAAGGTTACTGAGGACTGTAAATCTTAATAAGAGCAGAAAGCCTCATCTTTCTCCCCTGGAGAGACTGGTGGGCTTGAACCACTGACCTTATGGTTCAAAGTCCAGTGCTTATCCTATGGAGCCACTGCACCTCCAGTTGTATACCATTATTATTGTTGTTAAGTGCCGTCCTGTCGGTTCTGACTCATAGTGATCCTGTATAGGGTTTCCAAGGCTTGAAATCTTCATGGAACTAGAAAGCCTCATCTTTTTCCCAAGGAGCAGCTGGTGGGCTCAAACCGCAGACCTTGAAACAAATCACCCTTTAAATTTAATGAAATTAGGTGGAAAATCAATAACTGTTTTGAGTCCTACACTACTTTTTCTTTTTTTTTTTCTTGAGGGGGGAAACATACCAAATGTAACAAAAATATAATGAATGAAGCTTTAATTTATAGAGACTAAGTCTGCATTAAATAGTACAGCAAAGCATAGTCTTTGATCTAATTATTGTCTTGGCTGAATATCAAGTACTTTAAAAAAAAAGATCAGATTTCTCAAATAGTGCTAAGTGACTGTGTCCATTTTACATCACAGAGAAGCTATTGAATATAAATTCCAAGAAGCGTTATGTTCAGATGAAATAATGTTACCATCATTTGTGGGCAGACTGGGATTCCATTAATCAGATAAATTTTGGACTAGATAATAGCCAAAGTCCCATATAAATCTAACTATCTATAATTCAAGATTCAAATGCTCCATAAAGAGAATAAAAGAATCACATACCTTTGAAATTCTCCACCTTTCCATTAGAAGCAATTTGTATTAAAATGTTTACAGGAAGGAAGATCATGATGTAAAAGGTAGCCTATATAACTGGCACATGCCAAATGGCATTATTAATATGGGCCTTATATAGTTATTATCCAAATTAAGCAAGAATACAAGGCAGCTTCAAAAAGTCTATGAAAAAATCCCATTATCTTTCAATTCCATTTTGTCCACAAACTTTTTAAAGACCATTTATATGTGAGAGAGCTTTAAAACTGGAAAGCATATCCTGAAAGTACAGTCTGATTACACTGTTAGTATTTTTTTGCTTATTTGTTTTATTTTCATAGATGACAGCTTCTTTCTAACAAGTGTCTTATTGAGAGAAAGTATTATTATTTAGATATGAAAGGGTAGAAATTCACTTTTAAAAATACCTAATTTAAAAAAAAACAACCCATCACCCTAAGAGGGAAAATGGAGTCATGGTGTGGCTCTATAGGATAAGCCCTGGTCAGCTAATTGCCAACATTGGTGGTTCAAACCTACCAGTTGCTCCTTGGAAACCCTATACAGGGTGGTTATCAGTTGGTATCAACTCAAGGGTACTTACCAGTAACAACAAAAGGTAAACACACCAGTAGAAATATGAACTGAGTACTGTGTATTCACTATTCACTCAGTACAGTATGAATTACCCAGGAGAACACATTTTTCTGTGCCATTTCTTTCACTTGAAAATGTGGTTGGATGCCTTTGAGTCATTTTAGATTCATATTGACCTCATGTGACAGTACAAAGGCCCCATAGGGCTTTCTAGGCTGTATTTTTTCTGGGAAATAGATTACCAGGCTTTTCTCTGGAGGAGCTTCTAAATGAGTTTGAACTGCAAAACTCTCAGTTTGCAGCAGACTGTTTAATTGAGGTTATCATATTTATTGCTAAAAAATAATTTCACCAAGGTAGTCTTCTCTGGTAGTCTCATGATTTTCTCAGTGTTTTTTTTTATAATATGTGAGTCCATTTAAGGTGCATTTAAAATATTTTAATATTGTTTCACTCATGTTCTAATGTCTTCTCCATATACATCTATATTCTCTTTTCCCACACAACTTTCAGTCTCCAAAGGAACTTGGCTATCTAAAAGAGTTGACTTGAGAATATAATAACCGGGATTAGGTTAGAAAGTTCTTTCCAGGGCTTTGAACCAGTTGAAACCAATTCAATCATGGCAGACTCAGTGAAAGGAGAATATATCCAAATTTGTAAACTGTGGGAGTACCGAAATGATAACCAGATTGATAAAAATCATAGGTCAAAGCCCAGGAATGAAGTGTATGTAGTGTATTGGCCAATGCTGTTAGCCATTTTGTCTTTCAAGAGATTTGGTTGGAATGCCATGCATATACTTATACTTCCTTTGTGTTCTAGGAGAGAGTTTCTAGCAGGGCACTGACCCATGATTTTTCTTATTCAGGTTATCATTCTGTTACACACACATTTTACAAATTTGGGTCTATTCTGTCAGCAGCCATGACAGAACAGGCAAGAACCAGTTTGAACCCCTGTTTCATTCATTCAACATGATAAGAGACCAAACGGGAACCATTTTACCTTCATATCTTTCAATGTGGTGTCCTGGTGTGGTGCTGCAGGTTAATGCACTAGACTGTGCGCTCAGTTTGAACAAGGTAGGAGGTCCAAGCTCACCAGCCGTTCCTTAGAAACCTTATACAGTGTTGTGGCCAGTCAGAACTGACTCGACAGCACTCAACAACAACATCTTATAATGTATTTCAAACATAATAAATGTTTGGTGGAAAAAATTAACATAAGCAAACATTTCATATGTCAGAAAAGACTTTTATTCACTAAGTTAATTTTGAGATAAACAGCTGCAAATAAAAGTGTTTACTATGCATTATTTACTTACTGCTCTTCCTATGCAAACTAGAAATTAATTACTTATTAACTTTAACAGCTATGCAGCTAGGTCATTCTCTGCATGTGAGTCAAATGATAACTGAATGTAGTATCTTAAGGACTCTTACAGATACCATTTTATAACTAACCAGCTTTAGAAAAATATCAGAATCTCCAAAGGAGTACTATTGCTGTGTGCCGTACAGTTGATTCCAACTTAGAGCAACCCTGTATGACAGGGCAGAACTGCCCCATAGGGTCTCCTAGGCTGTCATCTTTACAGAAGCAGATTGCAGATGGCCAGATCTTTTCTCTTTCGTAACTGTTGGGTTTGAACCACAGACCTTTCTGTTAGCAGTTAAAGATTTAACCATTGTACCACCAGGACTCCTCAAATGAAACCTAACAAAAAATCACTGTTGTGCTTTTGATTTGTGAATATGTACTCCTTTGGGAGGCTCTTGGTGCTCACTGATCTACAATAATTGATTACAATTCACTGAAAAGAATTCCAACAGTTCATTTTTTCCCAAACAGATTAACATGAGCTAATAGCGTAGTGGTTACGAATCGGGCTGCGAACCTTGAGGTCAGCAGTTCGAAACTATCAGCTGTTCTGCAGGAGAAAGATGAAGTTCTCTGCTCCCATAAAGATTTACAGCCTCGGAAACCCTGTACAGGGTCACTATGAGTCAGAACCGACTCCACTGCACATAACAACAACAGTATTTAAAAATAATTCGATTTCAAAATAGAAATTTCACTTTACACAAAACAGCAAAGATTAAAATATTTGAAATTGTTTCATTCAAATGGCTTTGCAGTCTATCAGCAATGATACCCAAAGGACAACATCCCAGGCCTGGGATGACTCATACACCACAGGTTTGATCTATTTTGATGTATTAGTCATGCTTCCATCAACACCAAGGCATTGAGATGCTACCTTTTCTTCATCTAATACAAAATATTCCAAATGCTTATGATCTTTTGTTAAATGCTCTAAATTTCTAGATGAGTTCAAATAAATGAAATGACAATCTACATCATTATCAATTATCCATGATTCACAGCCAAACTATGAATAAAAAGATATTTCAAAAGTTGAATTGACTTGAGAACAATCTTTTACATTAATGGAGACAAATAAAATGTAGAGGCTGGAAAAAGTCAATTAGCAACACTAAATATAAGGCAAGGGAATGAGAAATATGTAGAATTGTAATTGTTGTAACTATAAAGAATATACTTAAATTATTGCTTCATAAAGAAAATTAAATTTCAATTTAGTCAAATATATTGCAGTGACAATTTATTTTATTTACCTATAATGCATAAATTTTGCGAGTATTCCAATGGACCTACAAATTCTCAATACCTATAATTGTAACAACTTCACTATAAGCAGCATTATTTTGTTTAAATTTTACATACAGACATAAACCCGATGGAACTAGTTGTTAAAATTTCTAACACAAATTCACACCTTTATTCCTCAGATTTATAGTCATAAAGAAAAGGGTTCTATGCACAAAACTTCACAACGCAACCAAGTACTCAGTAAATTCGTAATAACTAAATAATAAATGTTTGTATAATAATGATTACACTAGGAAAAAAAATGTTTTAAAACAACGATATTATCCCTTTCTCCCCAAAAATGGTTCTCAAAACGCTCCAGGTCCACCAAGCTCCCAAGTAGCTTCACAGTTAATAATGCCAATTCTCTTTGCTATCCTGCCCCCACACCCCTCAGCCAAAAACACCTACATCAAAAACAAAAGGAATTCCCAAGCTGATATACGGAAAACTTACTAAAGAGAAAACCAAAACAATAAAAAACTATAAATTCCTATGCAAATTCAATTTATTACTTCTAACACTAACTTTATTCCCGAGCCAGCATGTTCAAAGTATTTCTTATTTATATTGAATTTTAGAGGCATGCTGGTGGTGCTGTTGGATAAGAACTTGACTGCTAACCACAAAGTCGGTAGTTTAAAACCTACCAGCCACTCTGTGGGACAAAGATGAGGCTTTCTGCTCCCAAAAAGATTTATAACCTTGGAAATCCTATACACTCAGAGTTGCAATGACTTTGGAATCCACTCCACGGCACTGAGTGAGTGAACCTAACCTGAGAAAATGAAAGCAGTAATGTAGAGTACCGGTTACAATTTGGAAGAAAGAAGATGAAAACTCAGTTCTCTGGTTCATAATCTTAAAACTCAAAAACTGATCTTTTGAATACAATAAGAAAAGCTTATTTTTTAATGAAAATTTATTTCTGATTTGGAAAGTGTGGTGACTGTAGGCTAAACACTGGACTGCAAAACCACAAGATTGGCAGTTCTAGTCAAACAGCCGCTCCATGGACCAAAGATGATACTTTCTGTTCCAGCAAAGATTTACAGCCTCTGAATCACTACAGAGGATCATAGCTATGGGTGGGAATCAACTCAAGACATTTAACAATAAAAAAAAAAAAAATTCTGATTTATGGGTTGGATGACTTTTCTAACATAGATTAATCGTAAAGAAAACTATACTTAATAAAATTATCTCAAGTATTTTTTTCAGTGTTAACAATAAAATTGCTTCTATTAGGAAATAAAGGCATACTTGAAGCTTAATTCTAAATGAAATCTCAATTTCAGAAGAAAACTAACCTATAGCACATTTATATTCAGCTATCATTAAACCAGGAGTCCTGGTGTGGCACTGTAGGATAAGCACTGAAACATAATGTCAGTTTGCACCACCATGTCAGCGGTTCAAACTCACCAATTGCTCCTCTGGAGTCTTATAAGGGGTCGCTATGAGTCAGAACTGACTCAACAGCATTTACAACAACATAAAACCTAATAGTATAGTGGGTTATGATCTGGGCTACTAACCGCAAGGTCAGCAGTTTAAATCTATCAGTTGTTCTATGGAAACAAGATGAAGCTTTCTGCATCCACAGATTTACAGTCTCTAAATCCCTATACAGGGTCGCTATGAATTGGAACTGACTCCACAGCACACAACCACAACCATAAAAAAACCTGCCAAAACACACATCTTGGCAAACATGTATGCATACCATGATGCGCATACACACTTACTTTTAACTTATATTTTCATGTTCCTCTTATTTTTATTATTTATAAAAACATCATTACATAGTTGTTTTGTCTCATTAAATACTTCCTATACAAGCTACTTCCTAAATTGTTTGAAAAAAACAAATTATAAAATTTAAAAATCTGCTATTGTACTTGACCAACTTTATAATTTTAATACTCTATCACTACATTTATAGATCATAATCAAGAGTGAATAACAATAGCACTATAGCACTGAACTTGACCTAGAAATATTACATATTTTCCTCTCTCTTGGAGATTGTATATATTTGCCTTCAAATTGTGGAAGGATTTCGGTAAGCCCATTAGTGTAAAATTAATTAATGACAAAGCCAGGAAAGAGAAATAAGAAATATAGAAAGAAATGAAGAGTATTAAATAGAATTTGGCAAGTTTTCTAGAGAGCCATGTGGAGCAAATTATATTGATAATCAATTTTTTTAAATAATTGCATATGAAATTAAGGATACATCTTAATGAGTCCATTCTTCTTAAGAGTTTATTAAGTAATACCTTAGAAATCAGGAATTGGAATAAATAATACATTAATGAAATTGGAACTTATATAAATGGTAACTATCTCCTCCCCGCCCAACAAAAAAGGAAAGTAAAAGATGGCTGCTTTCTTAAAATGATGTCATTTTACTGTATTGGTTGTAATCAGTTTATCCCTTTTTTACTGACATTTTTAATTTTACTCATTTAAGCTTCATTTCAACAAATAATAATAATAATAAAAGCACTGTTTAGACTGTTACTTTAAAGACCCAATCTTCATCCTTTAAGAGTTCAACGTCTGGTGGAAGGAGATGGAAATGGACTAACTAAATGCATGTACAGAAGAAATACCATGTGTGTAAAGGGTTGTGGGGCTCAGCAAGGGGGTCGAGTAAACTGCCAGGCTACATTTCTTCAAAGAGGCATGGACTCAGCATTTCTTGCTACCTTCCAATAAAGAAATATATGGCAGTTATTTACAAAGGAAATAAGGTGGGAGAATGAAAGCAATGCAAATATAGAAAGAAATGGAGGCAGCTCAGCTGCTGGAGAAACAAAGTGCTCTAGATTACAAATATGTACTTAAAAGTGTGTAGATGTATAGAAACATGGCTAAAGTTTACACAAGCACATGATGAGACTTCCCTTGGGTATTAGAATTAGCAGATGCAGAGTAGAAAGACAAGTGAATGTGTGTGTTCAGATTTCCTGGATTCTATGCAGAGATACCAATTTCCCTTCTCATAAGTGGCGCCATTGATGTTCATAAGGAACAAAGGTTCTATTAAGGCTTATTAAATGAGTTAGATATCCTGATGTGGAATTTTTCTATCCAAACTGTTTTCATTATTTATTATAAGTGAAGTGGTAAGAAATGGGATCTTATATCACATTTTATTTCTTAGATAGATACTTCAATGCTATCTTTGATAAAAGAGACCTAGACAATGCAGCAAAGATCACAGGAAAACTGAAGATGTCCTCATATGTAAAGGCCAATTTCTTTCCAGATTTGACATGTCTGGAAAACAAGAATGCTGTTTGAGTTTTCTTAAAAAACAGATATATTCACACATGTAAAGAGTTGCTTTTGTTGTTGCTTTGCTTTTCTTAAATAGCTGCCTAAAGTTAAGACATCATTATATGCATATATTTTAAGTCTTTACTGCACTGATTTACTCGCTTTCACTATTTCATATTGTGCAGTATTGGAGGTAATGACGAATAAGGTTCTATAATCACATACTACCTCAAAAAAGATAAACTACGATCGATCTTCAATACAATGACATTTAAATGCACTAGGGTTTTAGTTCTTTAATGAAGCATCAGTCCAATAATTTACTTTTATCACATACTCAAGACTACATTTGTAATTGTTGGTGTTATCGCTATAAACAGTCATGGCTTTCTTTGTGCTGTTTTCAGACTATGAAACTCTTCAATGCAGTATTAAAGAGCTTTCTAGTAGGAATCATATCTTATAATATCCCATTCTTAAAAGCTATTGTTGTTTTCACATATACTTACCAAATATGATTTTGTAATCCCAATGGGCATATTCACAATATTCAACACGGTATACATTTGCTACCATCATCAGTTTCACAAAAGGCAATGTGGATGTATACAGAGCTGATAGGGACGGGCAACTTAAGACATTGGCTACCTAAAATGGAGGGGCTAAAAAAGCACAAAGTGATGGACTTCCAAGTTTTCAAGAGAGAGTTTAATTTCAGATTGTGCAGGGGAAGGTAGAATCCCCACTGAATAGTTTTCATCATGTCTAGATGGATCTGGTGGAAGGAGATAGGGATAAGATTCTTACGATTCAATAGTGAATAATTCTTATCATGAATTGCAACCATCACAACCATAAAGGTAGAAGTTTTGTTAAAAAAAAAAAAGGGGGGGGGATGGGGGAAGAGCAGTTAATCCTACAGTTCAGGAGCAGAGGACCCTAGGACCATCCAGGGAGAAGAGCATGAGCAGAATGTGGGACCCTTTCCAGAGAAGCAGCTACACCAGAGATGGAGGCAGAGATAAGGACTCCAGACTCATGGAAAGAGAAAGGATGCTGGAAGTGGGGTGCTGGCAGCCAGGAGGCAGGCTTGCAGAATGTGCCCTTTGGTTATTTAAATGATTATATATTCCTGAGTGTTTTTATGTACATCCCGGCCCCGCCCCCCCAAAAAAAACCAGAGGGAATAGAAGCAAAAAAAAAAGGGCAATATAGAACTGCGATACTAGTGCAAGATTTTAATGTTGTCAAATTGTGTCACATCTATGCTATAATGCAAGTAAAAAACCAAACCAAACCAAACACTTCTATGTGAGACTTTCAGTACTTGTTACAGTGAACAAAGTGAGAGCCAATAACTATGGAGAATAATCTGGGATTTAATCGCCTAGTCACTTATAGAATATTTTGACAATGTTTCCATAGAAAATAGAACTCACCAAGTAACATATACAAATAGAATTTGTAAAGACTCATTTTAAAACCTGGTATTTACATGCTACCATAAAAAGTGAAAGACACTTTGAAATAAAATGACACGTAAGTAAAACAACTGCACCCATTAACCTTCCAAACAGGAAAGTCATAGGAGAGTCCAGCGGCTCTGTAGGATATGCCCTGCACTGCCAACCACAAGATCAGCAGTTTGAGCCTACCAGCCACTCCACTGGAGAAACATGAGCTTTTCTGCTCTTGAAAAGATTTACAGTCTTGGAAACCCTACAAAAGGGTCTCTATGAGTCAGAACCAGCTCTATGGCACTTACCAACAAAAACAACAGCACAACTGCGTGTAATTAAACCCAAGCCCTATTCATATCACGTGATCGTTTATTTGAAATGCATTACATATTATCATAAGATATTTTACATCATTGACATCAAACACGTTATTTGGGATTTAACAGTCTTTGAATAAACCTGACTTAACTAAATGTAGATTTTCACATTTCTTTCTGATGATGCAACAGTCGAAATAGATCTTCTGTGAGGAAGGTAAAGAACACTGTATATATTTTATGACAATTACTTTAAAAATGCACCCGTTACATTATGTTATCAGGAATTATTTATCCTTACCTTTATAATTCAAAATACTTAGACAAAGAGCACATATGCATAATACAGAGAATATATTCTGTGAAACTGTACTGATACATCCTATATTTATTACCATATTTTAAAAATCTTTCCTATTTCAACTTTATTAACATGTTAATAATTTTAACAGAATCATTTATTTTCCTATAGAGGTATCCTGGGCAGCTAATCAACTACAAAAAATATACGTAAATTCTCTCACTTGATTTATACAGCTAATATCTAAAATTATTTATTTGTTTTAGATAAAATTTACTTTTCCAGCTTCCATAAATTCCAGCACTGCCTTAACCCAAGTCTCATGACCAGATACAACTCTGAAAATCTTGTTCTATGTGGACACAATCACATTGTTTTTGTCATTTGCTTTCACAGGAAGAGGCTGGGAAGTGGACTCACTTTCCACTATCATCAATAAGCAACATGATGAAAGAATTTTAACCACTGAAGAAATTTTCTAGATTTTATTAAAACCTGCAAAAACAACAAGAAACTAGTTTCTGGTGTGTTAATTGTCTTATTAGCCACTTTGCAACATCACATTTTCTGTTTGTACTGTAGGTTCTTATTCTAGGGGACAGCAATTAGTTTTAAATGGTGCTAAATACCATCCCTGCAGTTGCAAGTGCTTCTCTGGGATTTTTACTAGAGAAAAGAATTCCTGTAATTTAAAACCACTTTGTTTCTTCAGTCACAGCTGTTAGTGAAGGACTGACCTGTAGCTATCTGATGGGTTTTTCACCCCTCTCACATTGCCATTAGTCTACACTCATTTTTCTAGCAGACCTCTTTCCCTGGTAGCAGTGGGCCTCCGTATTTCCCATCCCCCAAATTGCATCCAATAGAGAAATACCATTAAACTAGTTAAGTCCTTGTCTCCCAGCTCCCTCCCCTTACAAAGCCTTGGCTACCCTTAAAGGAAATTCTCCAACAACGTGTCAATTTTATATTGGTCACAAAGACAACTTCTGTTGGGGGAGGGGAAGGAAAGAGCTACTGGAGCTTGACTGTCCCTTTCCACAGACAGGGATCTTTGTGGCGATCAGAAAACATTTCCTGCATAAAAATCAACACATTCCCTGGTTGCAGCATTTAGGAGCAAGAACGAATCAGCCCTGTCCTCACAGGAATGAAACACATCCATTAACCTTCCAAACAGGAAAGTCATTTTCTCAAAAGATGTCGTGCTTTCTTGCATTATTAAACGTAATCCACATCCTTAAATCCTCTGGTATCTCCCCCACTGGAGACTCCTTTAGCTCTTTCCTCCGCATTTCCGTTGCACTGTTTTCTGTTTTTGTCGTCGTACCCTCCCACCCCACCCCACCCCATCAAGCTCATCTCTGACAAGTTCCTTCTCTCCTCATGTTTATCAACAAGAGGACCAAGATGAGAGCAAAATCCACTAGCTAGAGGTACTGCTTTTAAGCCCACATGCCACAACAATGGTCTCATTAACTTGATCCCACAAGGGAGAGAGTCAGATCAAAGTATTTTAATTCCAGAGCCTCCCACTACGCTGGAGCGTGACTTCAGAGCCAATGCAGACCCAGCGCGTTTGAGCTTCCAGTTGGGTCCCACGTGGGGTTCTGTTGGCCCACGAAGAACGAGCACACAGGGTGCTGTGCAAAGCCTATCAAGCCAAGTCCCAGGCTTGGGGGTGAGAGCTTATATTCATGTGTCAGGAGGTTGTTTGGAACCACATAGGTTTGTTATTGAGTTTTTGACACCTTTTGGTCTTGTTGCCCCTGTTCAAATCTATATGTGTGTTTGGGAAGGAGAGGTTATGAGAAAGAGGGCAGGAGAGGAAGCAAAGGGGAACAGAAATGAAGAGACTCCAGACCTGAACAGGAGAAGAGAGAAGTCTATAAATTCATTTCTCTGAGGGGTGTGTGTGTGTGTGTGTGTGTGATTGTTTGTTAGGTCCCCTGGAGGGTCTACAATCTGAATAAAGGTACCTCCCTCTCTCCTCCAGTGCAAGCTCCCAGCAAGGTTTCTGCATCTCCTTTCCCCAGAATAGTCCTTCCACACTTCCCTTCTGAGGCATGTTGTTGGGATATTTCATCTTCATTGTCTTATTTCTAAATCTTGAGCCTTTGAAACTCTCTTTCTCTATCAGTAAAGATTACAACTAGAATGAGCACAAAGCTAGCAAATTGAATGGAGCAAGGATTAGGCCTGTGTATTGAAACATCATGTTCTCGCTCCATCACCCAACTTCAGCCTCCAGTCCCTCACCTCAGAGGGACGCCCCCCTCCCCTTGAGCACTTACCTTCTTTGGGTGGTCGCTTGGCCTCCCTGGTAAGATTGCAGACCTGGGTGGTTTGCAGCTCCTGTGTCAGACAGCCCTCGGTCTGCTCATTCAGGGGTAACACCACGTTATTTAACAAAACCAGGGACTGGTCGTCGATCCCCCACTCTCCCAAGTGCTGAGGGCAGGTGCATTTTGTATACATGATCCCACATGATTCTGTTCTCCCATTTTCCGACTTTAAGCAGCTCTCCAACCAAGTGCATAATACATGGCAACCGAACTGGCTTGGGCTTACTTTGTTCAACACCAGAAACTCAAAAAAAGATTTCTGATCTTCTTCCCCTTTTTTCTGTAATCCTGGGAAATCAGTTGGAAATACCCGACGTATTTGAATAAAATTTTTATCATACTGTAGAAAAACGAAAGCATTCTTGGAATTGCAGAGTTGCATTATAGAATGATTCTTTCTTAAAAGATCCTTTATTTTTTCATGAGAAAAATGATCAAACTGATAAGCCAGAAGGGAAAAGTTAGAGCAGCTAAGGTCCTTTTTGGAAAATTTCAGGTAAATACTATATTTGGTTGGATCTGGATTTTCCAGCGTCCAAGTGCAGTTTGTAAAGTTTTTGGGAAACATTTCACTTACAGAATATGATCCATAAATGACTCCCTTCACCAAAGTTGAACACCAGAAGTCTTGGGCAGCATTAAATCCAAACATAACCAGGAGATAGGTGGAAAATATATAAATCAGCAGGTTACGAACAGCCTTCATCCTATGTCATTTGGCCTGTAAAAATGGCAATGAAAGTAAAATGCAAGTCTTTTCACATTGAAAAAAAATTATTTCCTATATTATGGCCAGGGGTTTTCAAGATTTCAGTAAAAACCCTTTTTAAAAGAAGGGCAGGTGATTTTTATTTTATAAAGCTGGGAAATTATCCGCTGCTGTGTGAACAGCGCCCTCAAGTGGTAATACACTGTGGTCAAATTCTCCACATTCAATTTAAAAATAACATTTAATAGAATATTAATAGGAATGCCCTAATTCATCTAGCAGGATTTCCTCCAAGTTCATTATGGTCAAAATGAAAAGAGCAAAATATAGGAGGTTTTATATCATAACCTATATATTCATTCTTGAAATATTTTTAATCAACCTATACAGCTTTTTATCTCCCCCAGGCTTCTGTCTGCAGTAAACATCATCACACAAAATCTAATCTGATAATCTGTTAACAGCTGTCATCATATTATTTCTTTTCTGTAAAATATGAAAAGCAATTATGATAAATGATAGCCACAATTTTAAAAGCATAGATTATAATTTGTTGCAGATGGAACATCATTTCCCAAATACCCCTACTTGTCTTTGCAGGGGCCACCATGTATATTGATGAGAAAATTCCTGTGCAAAAACATGGGCATCCCGTGGATTAGCAGAATTTTAAAACTATAACCTGGGAAAGGACTTAGATTGGTAGGTACATAGCAAAGACTTGTTCAACATCACCATTGAAAAGCAGGATTTAAGGTAGTCATTTCAATGTGACATGCCCTCTTGGGATATATAAAGTGAATCACTGTATTAGTATCTGTATCCAAAGGCAATGTCAGTGAAAAATCCCAGAACCACAATAATTGAGCTGGCTTCAGTTTTGTTTTTTTAAAAATTTGTTATTAGTGTTATTTTATCTGAAGTTATTTGCTGTAATTTAAGATATACACATGGTCGGTCGATACAAGATATTAGCATTCTTTCCTAGCAGATTTCAGTGATTGAATTGCTTCCTTTCTAACAAAAATTCCAAAGCTCCTCTTTTTCTTCTTCTTCTTCTTTTTTTTTTTTTTAACCTTAGCCTTGCATAATAAAGTAATCCTTGGTTATATTTACCTCTATAAGTTGTTATCCAAAAATAACTTGAATTTTTTTTTTTTTCTGCTTTAACCTTTAAGAAGTTATTTCTTAGAATAAATGACACTGCTTTTTTGGTTTAGCCTTTGAGCTGAGGAAAGTGATGCCAAGTTAATATTAAGTCTTTAGGCTGCAGTCTCTTCCACTGTTCTGTAAACAGAGACAGACATACAGACATAGAGATAGTTAAGAGTTTGCCTGAGGCCTCTCTGAACCATAGGATAAAACCCTCTTCCTTCCCATTGCATAACACACACCAACGCATGCACAAGAATCCAGTGTCTAAAGTCCCTGATGATAGATCCGCATTTTTGAGATTCAAATTCTTGTCTTGATACAGGCAAAAACAGCCCCAACTCCAAATCTCTATACAGCAGCAGTTTAAAATAACATCAGAATTGCTGGGACTACCAAAACAGTGTTCTCTGATCTCAACGATCTATCTAATGAAGAATGGATTTTCTTCTTGAGAAAATAAAGTCAATGCACATTTAAAGGTTAAAAAATAAGGAAAGTTGCAAGAAATTCTGGGGATAATTTCCTTTTCTTTTTTTTTTTCCTCTGGAGCACTTTGCAGGCAATGCAGGTCTGCGCAGTGTTCTTCAGGATAGAGTGTAGGCGTTGAAAGCCAATGTGACAATAAGTGTCTAAATTAGGAATTCCATCCATGAAAGGGGGCTTCATTTTATAATCTCGGCAACTCAAAAAGAGGTCGTATTTCTTTTCCTAATGAAATCCGGCACTTTGGCTTCCATTTATTTGACAATGCATGTCTGCAGTGCTGTGCTCATCAAGGTTTAGAAAGAGTGAGGAAATAGCTCTGATTTCATTTTCACGCCTGCCAAAATGAGCCTCGTTAATAGAATACTCTTTATCTTTAATCGGCGTTGGTGTCGAGTCCCGTTTTCTTCTAAATAATGAAGCATGAGTCGCTGAAACCCCCATCCCCCTCAGGACTGCAGGGCTAGTTAGTTCAAACAACTGTATTTCCCTCTTTAAGGGAAAAAGAATGGGGGTGGGGTGGATCTAGAGCTGGCCACCTAGGTCCCCAGGAGGTTGAATTTATTTTTTTTTATTTACTTGTCTCCTGCTGAGGAGCAAACGGGCGTTTAGTTGAGCTATTCTCAAAACTGATTTTCTGGGTGACACTTTAGTTTAGTCAAACATAGACGGCGCCATCACTCCACTAAATTTTTTCCCAACAGAAGACCCACTGCCTCCCCTTATTTTAACTTCCTATTAACCTAAATTTCCCCCCCCATAAAATTACCTCAATCACACCCAACCGCCAGATTTTCTCGGTCTCTCTGCCTGTTCCTTGGCGACCCAGTACATCTCTTGAAAACCAGACTTCTCTAACTTTTCAACTGCGGCGTTTAAGTAAATGCAGACAGTTGGGTTTGCTCTCAGCCCCACCACCTCCAGCAACAGCCTTCCCTTTCCTCTTTTTCCCTCCCCAAATGTCAAGCCGAAAGCGCATCGGTGGCGACCCCCGGCAGAGGGAAGGTGACCCCTGAACCCCCTTCCTTACCTTCCACTCCGAAAGCTCCGGGAGGCTCTTGCTCTAAGACACCAGCACAGGCACGCGTCCCAGCAACAGTGACGGAGAGACTCCCCTTCGGTCCCAATCACCGTTGCCCATTTTCCCCGGCTCAGCTTCAAATACCAAGGATTATTTTTAAAAATGCACACATATAAGAAGCAAAACACAAGAGGGGGTGTCAAAAGAGGGGGAGTGGGGGGGAAGCCCCCAGGAGCCCGGAGGCTGGCGTCAGTATCAAACTGAATCCAACCTCCAAACCCAGAGGGATACCCCCGGAAGAAAGACTCTAAGGAAACAAAAAAGAAACAACAACAAAAAAAATGGAAGTGGTTTAAGAGCGCAGATTTGCTTTACCAAATCTATCCCCCAACAAACCGATTAGCCAAGAAGCAAAGAAAGCGCTGAGACGAGAAGTGACCGGCGGCGCCAGCGGCTGCTAAGGCAGATTTGTTGGGGCGGTGGGTTTATTACAGGAGTATTCCCGATCCGATCGCAAGGCTCAAGCTTTTGCTTTTTTTTCCTTTTTCCGCTTTCCTCCCTCCTCCGCCTCCCCCCTACAGGTACGGACGGATCGACGGCGACTAAAAAAGGGGGGGAGAAAAATCCTTGGCTGGAGATGTCTGAAAGCTGTTTGAATGCCCAGCGAGGAGGGAGGCGCGAGAGAGAGCGAGATAGTAAAGCTCTGTCTCGGGAGTGCGCGCCGGCGCGCGTCGCTCTCTCTCCCCGGGGCGCGCGAGGGAAGGGTTGAGCCCGCTTGCGCGCGCCCGATTACCAACCCCTCGAGTGCTCGTGGGCGCGCGCGTTCCCGTGCACCGCGCGCCCCGCGCAAACACCGTTGCGCCGGGCGGCCGACTAGAGGCTCGACGCACGCTGCGCGCTAGCTGCGCCTTTCTGGGAGTCCTGCCTCCCGAGGGCGCGGGCGAGCGAATGTGAGAGAAGGCTAGGGCAACGGCAGGCGGGAGAGGAAGAAGAACAGCGGGAGAGAGGTAGTGGGAGGGGGGGCTCCTTGTAGCTCCAGCCCAGGGCCGCGGTGCGCCTGCACGTCACGGCTACTCAAAACCAAGCACGTCCCGAAAGAGGCATTTTCTACGTCTGGGAGGGTTTTGCATCCTCAGTTCCCACCGCTGGGGTTGGCGGAGACCAACTGTAAAGAAAAACTCACTGAGAGACCAGGCTGGGGGCGAGGAGGACGGGAAGGCAATTCTGAAGGGTGGGAAGTAAATACTGGACTTGATCGCTTTTCTCTGTGTGTCTTTTAGCACGGACCTGTCACAGCCGAAGAGCTGTCAACAACGGGATGCAGACGAATTGATCCAGTCCGCTGCGGAGGGGGCACATCTCAGCGACCCAAGTGCTGTATGTCTCCGACTGGAACAATAGTAGTTTTTTTCTCAGCGAGGCTGCAATTAACATCTTATTTGTTCGTTCTAGATACAGGCTTTGTCTGGACCGCGGTGCGGCGACCGAGGTTGGGCATCTTGCGTTGCTTTCTGCATGGCAATGGGATCCTGGTTGTGGTGCCTGAACTTTTTTTTTTAATGTGTGATTCTTTTTTCAAGTTTCTCTAGTAACAGGTTTTGGGACAGGGGTGGTAAGAAACAAAGGAGAGGCTACCAGATTCTCGATGTACTAAGAAAAAAAGATAATTTTCTACCTCGAACCCACCTCCGTCGAGTCGATTCGGACTCGTAGCGACCGCATGCCCCTGTGTTTTATTTTTGTTTATTTAGCATTCTGGATAGTTGGCTGATGAAGTATTTCATGAAGTAGCCCCAGATCCATGCTGAAAAAGGTCATTGGACGCCTGATTGTGTCTCTACTTGTAAACCCAGTTGGTGGTTTGCAAAACAAGTGCGAAAATAGTGCAGTGATGTGGTGGGAGGAGACCATAACGGGTAATTCATATAAAGTGTTGAAATCTTCCGAAGGATGAGTTGCTTGAGAGGAAGGTGGAGTTGAATAAAGCAATTTTTCCATTATTTCCTCTCCCTACTCATTCTGCATTTTTTTCTTTCTCTTGTTTCTCTCCCCTGGGGCGATTGGATCGCCAAGAACACCATTTTAAAAGCGGATTGTAGTGAAAACAAGAAAGTGTGAATGATCTTTTATTCACCGGAGTTGTTTGAAATATGAAAATTGGCCCTTTACTCCTTAATACATATTAATAAGATTACCCCTTCAAGGCTTTCTCTTCGAGGACGAGTGTTTGGAATAACACCCTGTAAGGGAACAGTTAATCATTCCCATCCAGCAGGCTTTAGCCATGTTCCCAGTAACAAATCACCGGAGGAGAGAGCAGCTTGGATACTGTTTTGTTTTGTTTCATTTTTTCTTCATTACAAGATATTTTATTCATTTGAGGAAATGTGAAAGGAAATAAGGTTTATGTTCAGGGCATAATCCAAAACAATACTTCTTATGCAAACACATTTTCTTTGAAAAACAAACAACATTCAGCAGTATAAAAGAGAAAACCTTTTCATTTATTTCAACTTCAACAGAGGTTGCAATTATAATATTTGTGTACATTTTCCTCAGTTATTTTAACCAAAGCCAAATTAAAGCTATTAATGACAGATATGATAAATTTATGGGGAGGGGGGAGAAGAGTGCTTTACATGATTTATACATAAAAAAAGAGAGGATATGAGGTTTAGATAGGCTTCAGTTTTCTATCTAGCGATTTCTAATACTGTCTTTCAACACCGCAATCTCAGTATTTCTTAGAAATTTTTAAATTCGTGATACAGTGCCATAAGAATCACAGCCAAAAGGGCGAAATTAGGAAGCCTTAATCCTAATGGAAAAGAGCACTTACTCCTAGGGTCATTTATATTCAAGTAGAATGAAGGACTGGGTCAGAGAAGATAGCTACCCTTAATAAAGCACTCCACCCTTCACACTGTTTCCCATAACCTTCATAAATTGCAGGCCACTGAGCTGGCCTGATGATGATCCTGCTGAGGTATATTTATAGCAGTTGATTTGTGGATGATAAATATGCCAAGCAAGACACAATCTCCAGTAACCCCAGGCTTGTCTGACTTCCTCAGGGGGTCATAATCAAGAATCACAAAAAGAACTATATATAGAGAATCTGGGCTCTGGACTACAAAGGCAAATCAAGGAAGAACCACGTTGTGTCATGTCTGTACTGTACTTCAGGTGAAAGCAATGCTGACCTAATTGACCCAGTGGCAAAAAAGAGCAAGCAGTGACTTACACAGCTCATACTCTCTGTGACCTTTTCTCCCCATTCAGAGTGGATCATTTAATATATTTTTAAGGCACCATTTCAAATAATAATCACTAGATATCATTGGCTTCTTTCACAAAGCTGTGGGTGTGTGTATGTGTTGGCATATGTGTATACATGCATGCATACATACATATTTGCATATATGAATTGCAGATACTTATGTGTATATATCAGCTGAAAGATGTCACTGTCTGCTCCCATAAAGATTTATAGCCTCAGAAACTCTGTATGGGGTCACTATGAATTGGAGTCCTGGTGTGGCACTGTGGGCTAATACATCAGACTGCAAAGTCATTTGAACTGCAAGGTCGGTGGTTCAAGCTCACCAGCTGCTCCTTGGAAACCCTTTATAGGGTCGCTATGGGTCGGAATCGACTCAACGGCACTTAACAACAACATGAGTTGGAACCACCTCCATAATACCTAACAACAACAACAACATATGTATATATAAATGTACATAGAAAAATACAAGTATTTATACATATGTAAATGTTTCACCCATAGAAGCAAGAGTCAGGAGATCAAATGATATTTTTCACTGGACAAACTTGCAGCAAAAGACCTCTTTAAATTGTTAAAAAGCAAAGATGACACTTTGAAGACTAAAGTGTGCCTGACTTAAACCATGGTATTTTCAATCACTTCATATGCATGTGAAGGCTTGGCAATGAATAAGGATGACCAAAGAAGAATGGATGCCTTTGAATTATGGTGTTGGCAAAGAATCTGAATATACCATGGGCTGCCAGAAAAAAAAAAAAAAAAAAAAATCTGTCCTAGAAGAAGTACAGCCAGAATGCTCCTGGGAAATGAATATGGCAACATGCCCTTTCAAATACTTTAGAAATATTATCAGGAGGAAGGAAGCAGACACAAATACAGGAAGGTATGGAATCTCTATGAGTTGGTATTCACTCATCAACACCTAACAACAGTAACAACAACATATGATGTTTACATGTACATATATACAATATAAGCACATATGGATTTCAGTTGTTTCACATAAGAGGGACTTCAAAAAGTTTGTGGAAAATGGCATTAAAGATAAAAGGATTTTTTTCCACTAACTTTTTGAAATCCCTTTGTGTAAGGAACCCTGGTGGCACAGTTTACTCAGGGAGATTGAGCCACTCATCAGTCTCTTCTTACTTTCATTAATAAGAATGTTGTTAAGTGTCATCTAGTCTGTTCCAACTCATGGCGAAACTGTATAGGGTTTCCAAGGAGCAGCTGGTGGGTTGAAACAGATTGGTAAATCCAAACCAAACCCAGTGCTTTCGAGTCCATTTAGCAACTCCATAGAACACAGTAGAACTACCCCAAAGGGTTTCCAAATCTTTGTAGAAACAGACTGCCATGTCTTTCTCCAACTGGTGAATTCAAAGCACCAATCTTTTGGTTAGTAGCTGAGTATCAGTTGTTTTTACTGTTGTTGTTTGTTGTTATGTGCCATGGAGTCGGTTCCGACCCATAACAACCCTGTACAGGGTTTCCGAGGCTGTGAATCTTTAAGGGAGCAGATACCTCATCTTTCTCCTGTGGAACAGCTGGTAGTTTCAAACTGCTGACCCTGAGGTTAGCAGCCCCATTCGTAACCACTATGCTACCAGAGCTCCCGACTATTATGGGACCTGTATAGGGTTTTCATGGAGTGGTTGCAATACTGTGTTTTAAATTGACTAACGTATATAAAGTTAACTTACTTTAGATTTTTCTCATTCATGAATTATGTATTTTATTAAGATTGTTGTTGTTGATAAGTGCCATCAAGTCATTTCTGATACGTAGTGACCCAGTACAAGGTCTCCAAGGAGTGGCTGGTGAGTTTGAGCCTCCAACCTCCGCCAACCTTATGGTCCAAGCAGACCTTGTGGTCAAGTGCTTACCCTACAGTGCCATGTCAAGACTAAGTATAATTTCTCTTTCTTTTTCTTCTATCCACTCCCCTTTTTTCTTTTGGCTAAGTTTAGTACATAGTACTTTAGTACTCACAAATCACCCCATTCTCCAGATTCAAATAATTATGCAATTTTAGAAAGTATTCTCTATCTCTTTCTCTTTATATACATGCACACATACACACAGGGGAGCATAACGGCATAATACAATAAGCATTGGACTTATTGTTTGAGCCTATATGCAGCTCCATGGGAGAAAAGGTGGGGATTTCTGCTCTTGCGAAGATTTAAAGCCTCAGAAACCATATACAGAGTCACTATGAGTCAGAACAGACTCGACAGCACTTAACAACAATAACAGCAACATACATGCACACACATCCTAATTCTTGTAACTTGTCTTCTTCAGCAAGCCTTTAAGATGCACAAACAGATTTATAGATCACTCCTCTTCAATACACTCCAACTTTTCAATACCTGTCTGGAACATACACAAAAATGATTTTTGGAAATCACTAATTTCATGATTTGTAGTATCTGTCTTTGGAAAGATGAATCTTAATTATTTTATTATTTGCTATAATCAAGAAATACTTTAATATGTTCTTTTTAATAAAATCATAAGACTATTACATGATTACATTGTTAAGCTTGAAGTCTGCATATTTACTACAAACTGAGGCTACTATCACTAGTTCTTATTATTTAATTGTGCCATTTTCCACTTGCACATCCTAGAATAGAAAATGCACGACAAACATACTAGAAAACAAAAGGATGCAGTAGGGTAAAAAAAAAAAGAATACAGGAGATGAAATAGTCTGGTTATTTGGGCTTAACTTTTTTCTAGTCACAATCAGCATTATTTAAATCTCCGAATAGTTCACTTGCATCAGGTCTTCATTTTTATTACGAGTTCCCTATACAATGGAACATGGGGAAAATCAAATTGGTCACCTTTTCCTAAGGATTCATATGTAACACTCAGAAAATGCCACAAATAGTTAAACATAATGTGATATTTGTGTGTTTCAGAATCAAAATATGAACTCTAAAAGTTCAAATATATATTTGAGGTTAAACATTAATTTGCCCCACAACTTTTTTCCTGTCAGTTATTTTATCTATTTTAAAAATAAAGTTTCTATGTTTATGTTATTGTTTTTAGTGCCTGGTATTTCAAATGAACTGAAAATCAAATTTCTCCTTTTTACCCGCTAAGCTGACACAAATTATATATCTGGCTATGTAGCGTAGTGGTTACGAATCGGGCTGTGAACCTTAAGGTCAGTGGTTCGAAACTACCAGCCGCTCCGCGGGAAAAAGATGAGGCTTTCTACTCCCGTAAAGATTTACACCCTCAAAAACCCTGTACAGGGTAGCTATGGGTTGGAACCGACTCGACGGCACTTAACAACAACAACAACAATGGACAAGAAAGAGTCCTGGTGTGGTGCTGTGGGTTAATGCACTGGGTTTCACAGTTGATTTGAACCTCAAAGTCGGCAGTTCAAGCTCACCAGCTTCTCCTCAGAAACTCTATACAGGGTTAGAGTTCTGAATCAGAACTGACTCAAAGGCACTTAGCAATAACATGAACAAGAAAGAAAAGGGTCATTAAGTAGACAAGAAAGAAGGAAAAAAAATCAAAATGGTTGTCAGAAGAAACTCTGAAACTTGCTCTCCAGCAGAGAGATACTAAAGCAAATGGAAGAAATTAGGAGGCAAAAGAGCTAAATAAAAAATTTCAAAGGTCAGCTCAAGAAGACAAAGTTAAATATTATGACAAAATGTGCAAAGATTTGGAGGAAGAAAACAAAAAGAGAAGAACAAGCCAAGCAGTTCTCAACCTGAAGGAACTGAAGGAAACATTCAAGCCTCAACTTGAAATATTGAAGCATACTAAGGCCAAGATGGCCAAACTTCATCTCCCACATTTGGACATATTGTCAGGAGAATAGCATGTTTGGTAAGGTGGAGGGTCAGAGAAAAAGAGAAAAACCCCCAATGAGATGGATTGGCCAAGTGGCAGCATTGATGGACTCAAGCGTGGCAACAGTAGTGAGGTTGGCCCAGGATAGGGCAGTGTATTGTTCTGCTGTGCATAAGTTCACTATGAGTCAGTACCAACTTGATGGCACCTAACAACAACAACAAAATGGACAAAATATTGAATGACAAAAGAAACTTTAAAAAAAGATGGAAGGAATAAGCAAAGTCACTGCACCAAAAAGAAATGGTTGATGTTCAACCATTTAAAGAGGTAGCATATGATCAAGAGCCAATGATACTGAAGGAGGAATTCCAAGGTGCATTGAAGGCATTGGAAATGACCAAGACACCAGGAGTTGATGAAATACAAATTGAAATCTTTCAACTAACTGATGCAGCATTGGAGGCACTCGCTCATCTATGCCAAGGTTGCACCTCAATGTAAAGAAAACAAAATTTCTCACTACTGGAACAATAAGTAACATTCATATAAATGGAGACAAGATTGAAATTGCAAAGACTTCGTTGTGCTTGGATCAACCATCAACATTCATGGGAGAAGCAGTCAAGATATCAAACAAAGTATTGCATTAGGCATATCTGCTACACAAGCCCTATTTAAAATGTTCAAGAGCAAAGATGTCAGTTTGAGGACTAAGGTGTTCCTGATCCAAGCCATGGTATTTTCAATAACCTCATATGCATGTGAAAGTTGGATGGTGAATAAGGAAGCCTGCAGAAGAATTGATGCATTTGAGTTATGGTATTGGAGAAGAATATTTAAAAATACCATGGACTGTCAAAAGAACAAACAGATCTCTGTTGGAAAAGTACAGCCCGATTGCTCTTTGGAATCCAGATGGCCAGACTTCGTCTCTCATGCTTTGGGCATATTATCACTCATTCTTTGGACATATGGGAAAGATATCATGTTTGGTAAAATGGAGAGCTGGAGAAGACGAGGAAGAACCCCAACAAGATGTAATGGCACAGTGACAGCAGCAATGGGCTCAGGTGTAGCAACAATTGTGAGGTTGGTGCAGAACCAGGCAGTGTTTCGTTCTGTTATGCATATGATTGCTATGAGTTGGTACTTGATGGCACCTGACAACAACAACAAAATGGACAAGAAGCTTTGGAACCTTTGGTGTTCAGGTTTCTAACAGAAACAGGCTTGACCGAATAATTTCTAAGGTGCCTCCACACTCTAAATGAAATTTCTCACTAGAAATAAACTCTGTCACAGAAAAATAAAACAAAACCCTAGGCTGGGAAGAATCACAATTGTTCCAATCAAATACTGGAAACCCCCTTTTCTCTATTACAGTATTTAAAATCTCTATGGTACCAGCTTGATCTCCTTGCTGCCATCTGCTAATGTCTAGACATTCCTTTTCAGTCTTACTCAGCCCTAGTTGTGATAGATTTCTTTCTTAGACTGAGGTCCCACCCTTCTGTCAAGATAAAAACTAAAGTTGTTAGGACAAGCATATCTGTTGACTTTAATTGGTACTAGAAATTAAGGTCCATTGGTCATCCATTATCTATGAACTTTTCTGCCTCTCCAAATCTATTCTTGACTCACTCACACACACACCCCCAATTGCTCTTCCTATCTCCCATTACCCTATGTATCTTCTTGCTCTCTAACAACACATGTTCTCTCTATTTCCGTTGACTGAAACCTGGTGTCTCTTGCAACCACGTCAACTGAAAAGTCACTCATTTTCTTGTTATTTCTACACCATGAATAACTACATACAGTCTCAGGACAGAATCAAATATCCTTATCTTTGATTTCAGATCTTTACTGCTCATTTCACTTTATACCTTTTTTCTTTGTTATGCCCTCTGCCTTTGCTAATTTGCCCCTTCCTCCTTTGCCATCATCCATTCATTTCTATGTTATTGCTTTTCATTCAAAGAGCTACTGGCTCAAGGGTTACCCTCAACCTCCATTCTTTCTTCTCATAAGTTCAACATCAATAAAGATGGTTTGTCTATCATACAAGATTTGTAGTTTCATTTCTTTATTTTCCTCCACAATAACTCGACTACATTTTTTCAATCCATGATCTTCCAATGTGTCACCATAAACATATTCTACCACTTATCACTCAGTTTTTCATACTGTGATGACCTGTGTGTTGCTGAGATACTGGAAGCTATGATATCAGTATTTCAAATATCAGCAGGGTCACCTATGGTGGACAGATTTCAACAAAGCTTCCTAAGGAAGAGTAGGAGGAAGGACCTGGAAATCTATTAATAAAAAAAAAATAATAATTCATCAGTGACAACCCTATAAATAGCAAAGCAAAGATATAGTGCAGGAATATGAGTTACTCAGATTAAAAGGAATTCAAAATGTGACTGTGGAAATGCTGCCTACTCAAAGTGGAGTCAAATTAACAAGGTGGATGTAGTAAAACATTCAGAACTTTTATAGCCTCTGTGGTAAGATTCAAACTTAGGGGGAAAAAATATCCATTCAATGGGAGTCCTGGTGTGGCACTGTGGGTTAATGCACCAGACTACAAAGCCATTTGTACTGCAATGTCAGCAGTTCAAGCTCACCAGCTGCTCCTCAGAAACCTATACAGGGTCGCTATAGGTCGTAACTGACTCGACGGCACTTAGCAACAACAATTTAATCAGAATGTAGAATGCATCAAGTACGAATCCAGGAAATTTTGAAGTCATCAAAAAGGAATAGAGGAAGACAGGTGGCACTTCCCTGACCGGCAGCACAGGTACACGGGCTCCGGAGGAAACAGGGGTGGTATCGCACAGGGGAGGCCCCCACCTGGTAGACAAACAGCCTTTGGGCAAACATAAAACATTAGGCTTTAACATTATGAGCTTGCTTTTTTTAAAAAAAGTCAAGCATTTTGAGCTTCCACCCGCCTGCACTTGGCTCCCACCCCGGGGACTGCCCCACCCATTGCAGAGCTTGGAGCACAGGGCTTGAGAAGACCTGTTCAGAGGGCGGACGCTCCCGGAGAGCTAGCGGGGCCACAGGAACTAGCGTGATCCTTCCCGAGGGGGGGGGGGGGCTCATTGCCATGTTGGGCATTGTCGGCATGGCTATAGGGCAAATTGGGGTGCTCACAGCACAGGGAGACAGAGATAGGCATTGTAGACGTCATCAGAAACAGCTGCTCCATCTGCCTGCAGCCACTACCCCCACCCTCCACTTCTTTGGCCTAGGCCAGCCCTCTGCCCAGCCTCCAAGCCTCAGTCCCGCCCATCAAGGTGCAGGTCTGTCCAAGCTGAGACACCCTTGCCTAGTTGTTTACCACCAATAACAAAGCAGTCCTGCTGTGATTCTGTGGGTTAATGCGCCAGACTGCAAAGCCTTTTGAACTGCAGGGAATGTGATTCGAGCTCATCAGCTGCCCCTGGGAAACCCTATGCTGGGTTGCTGTGGGCCACGATCAACTCCACAGCATATTAACAAGAAGAGCTCAGAAGGGGCTGAGAGTTAGGACACTAAAGACTTAC
>NW_006408537.1:20690460-20691421 GCF_000296735.1 Chrysochloris asiatica | reverse complement strand
TTCAAGAGCACAGGCCAGCCCAAACTGAGACACCCTTGAGTAGCTGTTTACCATCAATAGCAAAGCAGTCCTGCTGTGGCTGACTGCAAAGCCTTTTGAACTGCAAGGACTGTGGTTCGAGCCCAACAACTGCTCCTTGGAAATCCTATACTGGGTTGCTGTGAGTCACAATCAACTCCACAGCATATCAACAAGGAGAAGAGCTCAGAAGGGACTGAAAGAGAGTTAGAACATTAAAGACTTACTTAAATTAAGCAATTAAGCTACGCGTTTTTCCTCTCTTTCTTCTGCCCTTCCCCCCCCTTTTTTTTCTTTTTCCCCATCATTTTTTTTTCTGTTTTTTTGTTTGTTGTTGTTGTTGTTTTGCTTTGTTTATCTCTCATTATCGCTTTTGTTTTTTATTTTTATTTTGGTTTTGTTTTCTACACGACTGGTGTTGTTTGGCTGTCACATAGCCTCTCTTCTGCTATTGGAGGACTCTTTGTCCCCCTACATTACACGAAAAGAGTCAGCAACTGCTGCCAAATAGCCAAGCTGCAATAACACTTTATAAAACACCAAAACCCATGCAAGAATTAATACCAGCTGCCATAAACCAGGGAAGCAGGCAACACCTGTAAAAGTTATTCTGAGTTAAGCAATGAGAAGAGTGAAAAGGGAAGACCACATCCTGATCACACCTTCCTGGAGACAATCAGAAAACATAAAAAATTACCAAAACACATACTTAATTAATTATTAGGGCCACAGATAAACATTAAACATGTCCAAGAAGTAGAAGCAGTACCATATTGGTACATGTCCAGAAAAAAAATAAAATATCTGAGACAAATGAATCAGAAGTAGACCTCCTCTCCATGCAGGAAGGAGGGCAGGCCTTGGAAATACCTGAGAAAGAATTCAGAAAAATGATTATAAAATGATTCAAAACACTTGACAATGGAGTTGAGAAAAATAAGGA
>NW_006408537.1:20674806-20685495 GCF_000296735.1 Chrysochloris asiatica | reverse complement strand
TAGCATTCATTGTCAAAAAATAACATTTAAAGAGCTATACTGAAGTACAACACAGTCAATGATAGGATAATATGCATACATCTATAAGGAAGACCAGTTATGATTTTATTTACAAACTACCAATGAAAAAATGAAGAAATTGAAGATTTTTACTAACTTCTGCAGTCTGAAATTGATTAAAGAACCAAGATGCATTGATAATTGCTGGCTAATTAAATACAATGATTGGGGAAAAAAGGAAGAAAGAACTGCTGCTGGAAAATATGACCTAGGTGATAGAAATGATGTTAGGTAGCTCATTATACAATTTTGCAAGATCAACAATTTATACATTGCAGATACCTTTTCAACAGTATAAAATGTGACTATACATATGGACCTTGACAGGTGAAATGCACAAGAATGAAATTGATGACATCTTTAATAAAAGACTGTGGAGAAGCTCTGTATTATCAATTAGAGCAGTCAGGAGTTAACTACAGAACAGAACATCAGTTGTTCTTAAGCAAGTTCAAATTGAATTGGAAGGAAATTAAAACAAGTCCACGAGAGCCAACGTGAATTGTTGAGCATATTCTACAAGAATTTAGAGACCATCAAGATGATAGATTTGACAAACTGAATACTAATAACTAAAGACCAAGTAATTTGTGAATGGCATCAAAGATGTTATACATAAAGAAAGAAAAAAGTCATTAAAAAGACAAAAAAGAAAGAAATGATGAAAATGGATGTCAGAAGAGACTCTTAATTTGTGCTTGAACATAGAGTAGCTAAAGCAGATGAAAGAAATGTCTAAATGGGGAGCTGAACAGAAAATTTGAAAGGGTGGCAAGATAAGACAAAGTAAAGTATCATGATGGAATGTGTAAAGACTGGAAAATATATTTTTTAATGCAAAAAGGAAGGACATTCTTGACGTTTGTCAAGCTGAAAAGAACCAAAGAAAAAATCAAGTTTCCAATTGAAATACTGAGGGAGTCTATGTGTAACAAATGTAATGACCCAGGAAATATCTAAAGAAGATGAAAAGAATACAAAGAGTCACTGTGCCAAAAAGAATTGATTGATTTTTAACTACTTCAGATGGTAGCATATGATCAAGAACCATTGGTATTGTAGGATGAAGTCCAAGATACACTGAAGGTGTTAGCAAAAAACAAAGCTTCAGAAATTGACTAATACCAATTGAGATATTTCAACAAATGCACGCACCGCTGGAAGCACGCATTCTTCTATTCCAAGATATTTAGAAGTCAGCTTTCTGGCCAACCAATTGGAAAAGATTCATATTTGTACCCATTCCAAAGAAACAGAATGTGGAAGTTATTGAAAAAATATCATTAATGTTGTTGTTGTTGTTGTCAGGTGCCATCAAGTCAGAACCGACTCATAGTGACCCCATGCACAGCAGAACGAAACAATGTCCTATCCTGGGCCAACCTCACTACCGCTGCCACACTTGACACCATCAATGATGCCACCTGACTGATCCATCTTGTTGGGGGTCTTCCTCTTTTTCTTTGACCTTCCATTTTACCCAGCATGACATCCTTCTCTAGAGACTGTTCCCTCCTGACAATATGTCCAATATTGTACACAACTAAATTTTTGCTGAAGATAATTCAAGAGTATTGCAGCAGTACATCAACGGAAAACTACCAGAAATTCAAGCTGTATTCAGAAGATTACATGGAATTATAGATATTATTGCTGATGTCAGATGTATCTGGGGTCAAAGTAGAGGATACCTGTAAAATGTTTATCTGTGTTTTACTGACAACGTAAAGGCATTTGACTGAGTAGATCACTACAAATTATGGATAACATTTCAAAAACTGGGAATTCCAGAACATTCAATGGTGCTCATGTGGAACCTGTACACAAACCAAGAGGCAGTCGTTCAAACAGAAAAAGAGAATACTTCGTGGTTTTAAATCAGGAAAGGTGTGTTTCAGTGTTTATGTGGAGTTATTATAGAAACTAACAGTAAAAGTGACTGGAAAGTGGTTGGTGAAGTACACATACATTGAGAAGAGTGTGATAAAACAGAAATTAAGATCTAATTGTTTTTCAAGATGAAGGAAGGGCATTGTGAGCAAAATACTTCTGAAAATTGGTGAAAGATAACACTATACATTTACCCATTGTTCTTGGCAACATGGTGTTTACAAGTATAATAACCACTTTGGTGAAAATGTTTATTCAATATTTATTCAATCTGTATGCTGAGCAAATAATCTGATAAATGGGACTATACTAAGAGTACTGCAGCATCAGGATTAGATTAATAACCTAATTAAGACTCATTAACAACTTGCAATATGAAGATAACACAACCTTGCTTGCTGGAAGTAAAGAAGATTTAAAGCACACACTGCTGGAGATCAAAACAACAGCCTTCAATATGGATTACACCTGAAAACAAAGAAAACAAAAATCTTTACAACTGGGCCAATAAACGTTGTGATAAAGGCATTCCAGCTGTCCAGAATTTCATTTAACTTGGATCCACAATTAGTGCCCATGGAGACAGCAAAATATCTGCTACAAAATGTCAAAAAGTAGTGTCAAAAAGAAAACATGTCACTCTGAGGACTAAGGTGTACCGAACTCAAACCACCTTTAATTATCTCATATCCATGATAAAGTTGCATAATGAATAAGGAAAACAGAGAATGCCTTTGAATTATGGTGTTGGTGAAGATTATTGAATATAGCATGGACTACCAGAAGAATGAATAAATCTGATTTACACAGAATATAGCCAGACTGCACCTTATAATTCAGGATGGTAATATCTCATCTTACATATTTTAGATAAGTTATCAGGAGGGACAAGTCCCTGAAAAGTGACATCATGCTTGGCAGAGAGTCACTAATAAAGAGGAAGACTTTCAGCAAGATAGAGTGACACAGTGGCTGCAACAATAGACTCAAATGTAGCTACATTTCTGAGGATGGTGCAGAACTTTGGTAGTGTTTTGTTTTGTTGTGTATAGGATTGTTCTGAGTTAAAACAAACAGGTTATTGAACTAGACTCCAAGGTCTGTTTGGACTCCAAGGTCAGTTTGAACTGTAAGGTCAGCAGTTCAAGCTCACCAGCCACTCCTCGGAAACCCTATACAGGGTTGCTATGAGTCAGAAACGACTCAACTGTACTTAACAACAACAATAGCAACAACAATCACCAACTGCATTATCTCTAATGTTTCACATTCTGTGCTTTAATTCTCCAATTATAATCTTTTACATGGGTGGTACTAATAGCTGATGAGCTGGAATGCTAACTGGAAAAATTAGAGGTCCAAGCCTATCTAGAAGTGCCTCCGAAACAAAGGCCTGATGATTTATTTCCAAATATACAGCATTTGAAAATCCTACAAAGCACAAATCTATTCTATCACACATGGGGTTGACATATGTTGAAATTGAATTAATGGCAAGTGTGTGGGTGGGGGATACTTTACTAAATTAACCTTCTCAATAATCACATAGTGCCTATTCTTCCATAAAATTCAAACTTTTAATTAACTGATTCCAAAAATTTTCCTCCTATCTGTACTTCCTTCCTTATATACCATGCTAGGAAGTTTCCATCAATGCCTTGAAAAGTCTCAGTCCCTGGTGTTCTCATCCTTGAATCTGAGTTGATTTAGACACTTGCTTCTAATAAATAGAATACGTCAAGAGTGGTGGATGTCACATCCAAGTTAGAATGCACAATGACTATACTTTCCATTTTGAGCTTTTTTAATTTTCTCTTAGATTACTCTTTCTGGGACAAACAAGCAGCAGTGTTTTGAGACAGTCTTATGGAAAAGCCCATGTAAGTGTGACTAGAAGTAGATATTCTGAGACTTATCACCAGCATTGTGAATCATCTTAGAAGTGGAAGCTCTCTCAGTTCAAGACTTGAGATGACAGCCTTGTTAACATTGTGGTTACAATCTTATGAGAGTTTTTGAACGAAATCACCCAGCTACACTGTTCCTGGATTGCAGACCCAGAGATTGTAATATAATAAATGTTGACTGTTTCCCACTGCCCAGAAAGTTGTTACTCAATAATAGATAACTAATACAAACATTTAAAAATTATTTTTAGCATAAGTTTACTTGTATGTGATATTAATGATATTGCCTGATGATTTCTGCATTTTGTTTGAACACCTCTCTTTGAAATAGTCACAAACATGGATATCTTCCAATCAGTTGGCCAAGTAGTTGTCTTTCAAAATTCTTGGCATAGATGAGTAAATGCTGCCAGTGCCACAACAGTTTGTTGTAAGATTTCAATTTGTATTCCATCAAATCCTGGCACCTTGTTCTTTGCCAATGCCTTCAGTGCACCTTGGACCTCTTCCTTCATTATCATTGGCTCTTGATCTTATGCTACCTCTTCAAATGGTTGAACATTGACCTCTTCTTTTTGGTACAGTGACAATGTATTCCTTCCATCTTCTTTTAGTACTTTCTGTATCATTCAATATTTTACCCAAGTTGTTGTTCCTGTTAGGTGCCATTGAGTTTGTACTGACTCATAGTGACTCTATGCACAATTGAACTAAACACTGCCCAGTCCTGGGCCTATTACAGTTTCTGCTACACTTGAGTCCATTGCTATTGGCATTGCACAAATTCATCTAGTTGGGGGGTCTTCCTCTTTTTTGCTAACCTTCCATTTTACCTAGCATGAGGTCCTTCTACCGGGACTGGTCCCTCCTGATATGTCCAAAGTATGAGAGACGAAGTCTGGCCATCACAGCTTCCAAGGAGCATTCTGGCTGCATTCCCAAAACAGATTTGTTTATTCTGTTGGCAGTCCAAAATATTGCAGGTCAAGGATTCAATTTTTTTTTCCATTTCCTCTTTGATTTTCTAATTCCACATCTTTGTACATTTTGTTATAGTATTTGACTATGGACTATTAGAATGTAAATTTCAAAAGATTCAGGGTATCATTTCATGTCACAATATTAGCAGTCTTTGCGACAGCATCCAGTAAATAGATTCTGAGTAACTTAATCTTACAATTCTTTTAGTTATTAGAAAATGCCATTTAACCAACCAATCCAAGTTTATCTTTTGTTTTCCCAGGAATATGATAGACTAGGCCAAATACTTTGCAAGAAGAAGCATATGCATTTTGCTTACTACATTCGCCTCTTGTAACATCCCTAGTAGTAGCTGTTAGATTAACAGTATTAGATTACTTAGCATGTTTACACTGGTTCCTATTGATCAGTATTTTTCTAAATTCTCAAACAGTCAACTCAATCATTTATTCCACATTTTTTTCTACAGATCAATATTTAGTTCATTAAACTACAACTGCTAGAAATCAGTTTCTTTTCCCTTTTAAAATAGTGTCAAGTCTACTATCTAATACAGTCTTACTCTAATGCTCACTTGTTTTCCAAGATTTTTCAAAACTCACCGAATATGATTTCATATTATGCTAGAGTATATTTCACATTTTTTAATATACAGTAGCACAATTCTCTAGAGTAGGACATGTGAATTAATAAAAAGAAACTTAGGATATTTTAAAAGTCTTTGTAATTCCTTGAGTATCATTACACTCTTAAACATTGTTTCTCCTACTTAAAGTGAAAGATCATTATAGTTTTGGAAGGATATGGAATCAAAGTAGAAGTTTAATAGTGTTGCTTCCATTTTCTATTATCTTTAAATAAGTTGTATCATAATGTCAAACCTTCTTCATATTTTGTTATAATTTCACACTTGAGGTTTTTGTTTATTTCTTTCTTTTTAGCATTCATTATATGGCCTTTCCCCCCTTTTTCTTATATTCTTATGAAATTTTATCTAAGTGAAAGAATTCCTACTGGAACAACTCATTGTCTTACATTGTTTTGTCTTAATAAGCAGGAGTTATGTGGATTCTTCCATTTCTAGCAATCAATTTTCTAAATAATTAAAAAAAATTTTGTCTTAAAGATAAAAAAAAAGCTATAATAGATATTTCGAGTCTTCTAGAACGCATATTTTTTGTGCTAAAATTTCTGTTTCTGGCATGAATTTTAAGACTCTGGAAAATTTGACAGTTTCAGTTTACTGAGAAACATTTCCTTAAATAGGTTATTCTTTGACTTTACTTTTGGAGAGTAAATCTCAGGCAGATTCCCATTTCCATATCAACATTGTGTCTCTGTGATCTTGTTTGTTTTACCAAGGGAAAATTGCACAACAATTTTTCCAAAATGTCTCCTTTTAAAAGATGAACTTCTGGGTCAATATGGTATAGTAGGCAGATGCACAGAGCAGACCCTCTACAACAAAGATATGGGAGATCAAGATAAACAGACACAGATGGTAATCCTGGAAACCTAAGCTTCAGAGGCTAGCACAAAGAGGTAAATTGAGTGCCCACTGGAATAACCTCATATGCATATGAAAGCTGGACAGTGAATAAAGAACATCATAGAAGAATTGATGCTTTTGAGTTAAGGTGTTGGAGGAGAGTATTGAAGGTGCCATGGGCTGCCAAAAGAACCAATAGATCTGTTTTGGAAGAAGTGCATCCAGAGTGCTCTTTGGGGGCCAAGATAGCCAAACTTCATCTCTCATACTTCGGATATATTGTCAAAAGGGACCAGTCACTGGAGAAGGATGTCATGTTTGGTAAGGTAGAGAGAGGGTCGGAGAAAAAGAGGAAGACCCCCAGCGAGATGGATTGACCAAGTGGCAGCATCGATGGACTCAAGCATGGCAACAGTAGTGAGGTTGGCCCAGGATCAGGCAGTGTTGCGTTCTGCTGTGCATAAGGTCACTATGTGTCAGTACCAACTCGATGGCACCTAACAACAACAACTGGAAAAGGAAGGTGAACAGGAATAGCAAGAAAAAAGAAAAGCAGGTTAGCTGTCAGCTGCTATGGAACAGAGTAGCCATCTTAAGTTTTTGCCTGCAGCTGGCAATACAGTGACCTGTAGGCACAGGATACAGCTGGAGGTTGGTGGCAAGGAATTACTGTTCTCCCTTGTTGAATGTTCTCCTGATAGTTGTGGAATTATCCAGTCTCTGCCATCACCAATCCAACAGCCAGTGGTACCGCATCCTGGAGTCTTGATTCTAATTAGTGTGGGATGCTGGAAGTGCCACCACTGCTTCTGGAGGCACAGGAACCTGCCCTGAAATACACTACACACACAGGGAATGGAGTACTATGTCATACTTTCAGACTATATCACATCCACCAGGAAACAGAAAAGTAAGTGCCCAAGAACATAACAACATATAGTCATCAATTAAATATAAATACATCAACACCACAATGGCTCAGAGAAAATAGATGATTTTAGCTTACCCAAATAAGCAAGATGCAGTGCCTTAAAGAGAGGACCAAAATACAGTAAAAAAAAAAAACAAAAAAAACCACAATACCAGAAATGATATCAGACTATTCGATAAGGAATCTGAAATAATGACAGTTGGGTATCTTCAATGGATTGATCAAAAGCTAGAGGAAAGCAAGAACATAGAAAGAACTTTAGAAGGATTCAGGAAAACACTACAAGAACTGACAAAAAAATAAAATAATAGGAAAGCATACAAAAACATTAATTGGAAAACCAAAACATTAATACTAAGAATTCAAAAAATTGTACATTGAAAAGGCAACAAAAGAGAATTGAATCAAAAAAAGGTCAAATTACTGAACTTGAAGATAAATCTCTTAATATTCATCTGCTAGAGGAGCAATCATAAAAAAAGAATTTAAAAACCCTAAGGAACTCTAAGATTTGTGTGGGACACTATCAAAAGGAATATCTTACATTTGATTGGAATTTCAGAACAGGAAGAGACAAAAAAAAAAAAATATATATATATGGAAAATTGTCTAAGACTTGTTGGAAGAAAACTTCCCTAACATCCTGAATGACAAGCAGATAACCATTCAAGAACTTAAATGAATTCCAAACAGGTTAGACCCCAAAATAAGATCACCAAGACCTATTATAATCAAACTTTTCAAAATGAAAGACAAGGAAAAAGTCCTGAGAGATGCTCAGGAAAAAGAGAACTAATAAGACTAAGCTCTGAGTTCTCAGAAGAGACCATGCAAGAAAGAAGACAATGGGATAACATATATAAAACTCAGAGAGAAATAAATCACCAGACAAGAATCATATACCCAGCAAAACTGTCCATCAAACATGGTGGTGAAATTAGTTCATTTTCACATAAGCAAAAATTAAAAGAATTTGTAAAAACCAGGCCAACCTTACAAAAAATACTAAAAGTTTTTTTTTTTTTTTTTTTTGAGCAGAGAGCCACGTAAGACTAACATACGTGACAATATCACCCAGAACTCAACCCAGATATAGAAGTATTCAAAGTAAAACAAGCTTGCTGTTGTTGTTGTTGTTAAGTGCTATTGAGTCAGTACTGACTCATAACAACCTTGTATAGGGTTTCTGAGGAGCTTCTGGTGTGCTTGAGCTGCCAACTCTGCAGTTCAAAGCAACCTTGCAGTCCAGCTCCACAGTACCACACCAGAACTCCAAATAAACCTACAAAGCTGAAAATGGATAAACAGAGATCCCAGTTTATAACAACAACAACAACAAAAAAAAAAAACATACAGTAAAAAGAAGGAAAAATGTAGATACAGAACTTCAGATGAAGAGGAAATTAACTAGATTTCAGGAAAAAATAAAATAAAAAAATACAAATAAACCTAATTGTAACCTTAAAATTAGACCAAGCTTTACTCCTAGCCCTAGCTTAATGCTCTATCCCTAACACTAATTTTAGTACTAAGCATAACCCTAACACTAAACAAAGTCCTAGGCCTAGCCTAGACCTAGCCATTGCCCTAATCCTAACTCCTTGATACTACCCTACACCTCAAAGAACAAAAATCAATTAAAAATGGAATTGTTAATTGAAAAAAAAAACATAGATTAAACACCAGAAGGCCATGATCAAAAGAACCCAAAATTTAAAAAGCCATTTAATCTCCTTAATTCTTTCATTGTCAATATATGAAGTCATTTCTCTGTATTCCAAGCTTGTTCAATGTCATTGTGGAATTGACACTGCCAAGATTGCAGGCACAACACTCAGGTGATATTTTAATCCTTTTGAACATTAACCTTAAATCACTTAGTCAGTGACTTAAAAAGAAGAAAAGACTGCTAGTATTACATAATAACTAAGTGTATCTTTATATTTTCTTTATAGGGAAGGGATAGGAATCCAACATGGATTTTTATTAACCCTTTGCTCTCTGTGCCTCTCTTGAATAAAATTGAATAAGCAATAGTAAAACAAACAAAAACAAATTTAATCTTGCTTAATACAGTTTAAAATGCAGATATGAAGACTCAAATCCAAATCAAATTATTCAGTAGTCTTACAGGCTAAAAAAAAATGAAGCAACTTTATGGAACACATGTTACCCACTGAATAACTGAAGATGTAAAACACGGAAAGAATTTCATGTTTCATGCATGCAATTTTATCTTTATTTGAATCAAGATATCATTCGTCATTTGGACTCATTTCAGAGTGTCCAGTAACAATACAAAGTAAACTGAAATTACTTTTAATTTTCTTTAAATTAAATTTATAATCTAGCAAAAATGAAGATTAAACAGTAATACATGCAAATATAAATTATTTTGCTTATCTACTCTGCATTATTCTACACAAAACTTTGTCCCTATAAGAGAATTATGGGTTTTCATAATTGAAAGCATCACCAGCAAGAATTTACTCCTTTGTTTCTCACACTTGCCCGATTTTCAGTGTCAACTGGGTTGTTCATTAAAATATATATCTTTCCAGTTCTTTCTGGAGATTCTAATTCTCTAAGTTTCCCAGGCTTATATTTTTAACCACAACCATTGATAATTCAATGCTCATACACATTTGGGAAATAATGATGCAGTTCAAGGTCTTCATTTTATAGATAAGAAAATTAAAACACAGACACCAGTAGTGAGCAACCCAATGTTATCCAGTCAGATGATGGCAGAGCTGGAATGTTGACCTAAGTTTTTATGATCTCTTGTGCTTTTCTATTTCTAAAACTATTTCTAGTTGGATATTTTAATCTTGATTCTTGAATGAGTAAATTACTTATTTTTTCCTCTGGAACTGATGTGATGTTGATAATTACATCAGATTATTTGAACAAATATATACTGCATTATATTTTCGTTCTTGATGATACAATACGCTGTTGTTGTTAAATGCCATAAAGTCAGTTCTGATCATTTTTATTGTAGTTTTACATTTATAGAAAATTGAGCAGAATGCATAGGTACTTTCCATATGATCCCTCTCCTGCTCACTCCAGTTTTCTCTATTTTTAGCATCCTGTATGGTGGTTGTTGTTCTGACTCATAGTAACCTTGTATGGGGTTTCCAAGGAAGTGGCTGGTGGCTTGAACCACCAACCTTGTGGTTAGCAATCCAGTACTAATCCTTCAGTGCCACACCAGGACTACAGGATCCTGTACTCATTTGACATACTTGTTTCAATTGATGAACATATATTGATACATTTCTATTAACTGAAGGTCATAGTTTACAATAGGGTTTACACTTGATGTTGTACCATTGCCATGGGTTTTAACAAATGCCTAATTCTATCTATACAGGATCACTTTGGGTCAGAACTGACTTGACAGCACTTCACAACAACAACAACAA
>NW_006408537.1:20651481-20673588 GCF_000296735.1 Chrysochloris asiatica | reverse complement strand
GTAGAATGGCTGGTAGTTTCTAACTGCCAACTTTAAGGTTAGCAGCTTGATTCATAAACCACTACACTACCAGAGCTCCATATATATATATATATATACTATTTATATTAGTATAGATCGCATGATAGAATTCTTCAAAATCAATGATTTGTTCATTTCAAATATCTGCTTTAGACAGCATAAGAGACAATTATACACATGGACCTCACCAGATGGAATACATAGAAATCAAATGACTTCATCTGTGGAAAGTAACGATGGAAAAGCTCCATATCATCAGTCAAAACAAGGCCAGGGGCGATTGTGGAACAGACCGTCAATTGCTCATATGCAAATTTAAACTGAAGCTGAAGAAAATGAAAACAAGTCCATGAGAGCCAAAATATGACCTTGAATATATCCCACCTCAATTTAGAAATCATTTGAAGAACAGAGTTGATACATTAAACACTGAAGACTGAAGACCAGAAGAGTTGTGGGATGGCATCAAGAATATCATACATATAGAAAACAAAAAGTCATTAAGAAGAAAAGAAAGAAGGAAAAGATCAAAATGGGTATCAGAAGAGACAAAGAAACTTGCTCTCCAGTGCAGAGATGCTAAAGCAAATGGAAGAAATGAGGAAGTACAAGAGCTGAATAGAAAATTGCAAAGGTCACCTCAAGAAGTCAAAGTCAATGTTACAACCAAATGTGCAATGAATGTAAAACTAATGTTCTTTTGTAAACTATCACATAATTCACAATAAAACATTTAAGAAAAAAAAAATGTGCAAAGATCTGGAGTCAAAAAACCCAAAGGGAAAAATACACTCAGCATTTTTCAAGCTGGAGGAACTGAAGAAAAAATTCAAGCATTGACTTTTGTTATTGAAAGATTCTCTGAGCAAATTATTGAATGATGCAGGAAGTTCATCAAGAGAAGATGGAAGGAATACAGAGTCACTGTACCAAAAGGAAATGGTTGATTGATGTTCAAATGTTTCAAAAGGCAGCATATGATCAAGAGCCAATGACAGGGAAGGAAGAAGTCCAAGGTGCATTGAAGGAATTGACAAAGAACAAGGCACCAGGAATTGACGGAATAAAAGTTGAAATCTTTCAAGAAAATAAGGCAGCACTGGAGGCATTCACTCATCTCTGCCAAGAAATTTGGAAGACAACTATCTGGTCAAAGGATTGGAAGAGATCTGTATTTGTGCCTATTCCAAAGAGAGGTGACCCAACGGAATGTGGAAATCAAAGAACAATATCTTTGATATCCCATGTGAATAAAGTTTTACTAAAGGTAATACAGAAGTGGCTACAAGCATACATTGACAGAGAACTTCCAGAGGTTTAAGTAGGATTCAGAAGAGGATATGTAATGAGGGATATCATTGCTAATGTCTGATGGATCTTGGCTGAAAGCAGAGAATACCAGAAAGATGTTCACCTGTGTTTTATTGACTATGCAAAGACTTCGATTGGGTGGACAACATTGTGAAGTATGAGCATTCCTGAACACTTAAGTGGACAACATTGCGAAGTATGGACAACATTGCTAAGTATGAGCATTCCTGAACACTTAAGTGGACTCATGAGGAATCTGTACCTGGACCAAGAGGCAGTTGTTCGAACAGAACATGGGAACACTGAATGGTTTAAAATTAAGAAAGGTGTGTGACAGAAGTGTATTCTTTCACCATACTTATTCAACCTGCATGCTGAGCAAATAATCTGAGAAACTAGGTAATATGAAGAAAAACATGGTATCAGGATTGGAGGAAGACTCATTAACAACCTGCGAGACGCAGATGATACAACCTTGCTTGCTCAAAGTGAAGAAGACTTAAAGTATTTACTGATAATGATCAAAGACCACAACCTTCTGTATGGATTGCAACCCATTGTAAAGAAAAAAAAAAAATCCTCACCACTGAACCCATAAACAATATTCTTATCAAGGAAGAAAAGATAGAACTTGTCAAGGACTTCATTCTTCTTGGATCAACTATCAACACTCACGGAAGCAACAGTCAAGAAATCAAATGATGTATTGCATTAGGCAAATCTGCTGCACAAGTAAAACCTTTTTAAAGTGTTGAAGAGCAAAGATGTCAGCTTGAGAACTAAGGTGTGTCTGACTCAAGCCATGGTATTTTCAATAACCTCATATGTATGTGAAAGCTGGACAGTGAATTAGGAAGACCTTAGAAGAATTGATGCTTCTGAGTTATGGTTTTGGAGGAGAATATTGAAGGTACCATGGGCTGCCGAGAGAACCAACAGATCTGTATTGGAAGAAGTGCAGCCAGAGTGCTCCTTGGAGGCCAGGATGGCCAAACTTTGTTTCTCATACTTCTGACATATTGTCAGGAGGGACCAGTTGCTGGAGAAGGATATTATGTTTGGTAAGGTGGAGGGTCAGAGAAAAAGAGGAAGACTCCTAGCAAGATGGTTTAGCAAAGTGGCAGCTCAAGCGTGGCAACAATTGTGAGGTAGGCCCAGGATCAGGCAGTATTTCATTCTGTTGTACATAGGGTTGCTATGTATCGACTTGATGTCACCTAACAGCAACTAATTTATATTCAGTATATATGTGTTGTTGTTGTTGTTGCTGTTAGGTGCCATCAAATTGGTACCAACTTATAGTGACCAGCAGAACTCATAGCACAGGAGAAAACTCTGCCCGATCCTGGCCCAACCTCACTATTGTTGCCACAGATTTTAGAGTCTGTCTGATTAACAGTAAGTTCTGGATATTTAAAAACTGCTTTCAAAAATACAGTTTATGATGAAATGTGAATTGTGATTATTCACCCAGAATTTTAAAAAATCTGACCTCCTTTGTGAATATGGCACATAATAATGACAGAAAACAATCATTCAAATATATCCTTAATTATGTTAAAAATGATGTAATCAGACCAATTATCTTATGATTTAAGACACACTGGCATTTGAAAATCAAATTTCATTTCTTTCTCTAAATTAAAAGCAAGAATAAACTATTAAAATATCTGTTAGACACTAAAATACCTCCACATATCAGTCAATAACACTGCAATCATTAAATCAACTTTTTAAATTTTTTAGTAGATACCTTGTTAAGCATTACATAAGAATGAATTCAAAACAACTGTTAACTATAACAATTTTCTTATTTTTTTTAGTCTATAGGATTAAAAGTTTACTTTAAGATATGAATGTAATTTTTATTCTTGGATGAAAATTTCACACTAATATCAGACCACTTGTAACTTTCTGAGAAACACTCAGAGAATATGACATTGGCAGTTTAATTGAGTGCTTCCATAATAAAGCTCAAGTAATTGGAAAATTAAATTTCTGTAGTGTGCTTACAGTAAAAAGCAGATTGTAATGAATCATTGAAAACTTAGTTCATATGAATTAAATTTTAAGGAAGTATTAGGTACTGAAATTTTTGAAAAGGTGTTAAATGTGTTTTGAGATCATTATTAAATATCACTAAACTGCAAATACTCTTTCCAAACCATTTCTAGGTAAGAGTTAATTATATACAGCAACCAACATTTCCATTTATTAAAAAATTGTTAAGTCTGTCAATTATCTTAATCCAAAAAGGTCAAAGACCCATGAAAACTTTTTAAGAGATCATTACACATACTCTCAGTCACTCAAATTCATAACCTTCTGATTCTCTGTAAATAGTTAATATGTAGAAAGGACATTAAATTCACATATCAATAACCATGCTGCTATTGTTATGTGTTGTCAAGTTGGTTCTGACACACAGTGAACCAGGATAGGTTTCCTAAGTAGTATTTGGTGGATTTGAACCCTCAATCTTTCAGTTTGCAGTCCAGTACTTATTCTACAGTACCATATCCGGACTCCATAGACATAAAGCTCATAAAATTATGAAATTCCATAGGAATTTTAAAATCAGATATGTTCTTTTAATATGTAAAGAATGTTGAGACCCTAACAGAATTATGTATCAATTGAAATTTCATTCTTCTCTGTGCATTATCCTCACACCTATGGGAGTGTGGACTGGGACCAGATATCAGGTTTAATAGATCTACATTTGGAACAAATTCCCCTTTAATCTATTTGACACCTTATATTCTTTATTATTTCTGTAACCCAGGTATTTCATGTCTACCGCTTCTCAATACATCCAATTATATGAGACTAGTCATTGGACAATATTTTAAGGCATTCAAAACTAATGTATAATAAGCAAATATTTGGATATAATCCCTAGCATTGAGAATGAATCAATTAAGTAGATATCTCAAGAAAGGATTCCCAAACACTAAGACCAAATGCAGTAACATGCTGACAAGTAAGAAAAGAGAGGAGGTATGAATGAGAGGGAAAATGGTAATGTTGCAGGATCAGTAGATATTCATGAGAAAACAATAGGGTTTTAATCAGAGGGTGAAACAGTATGATATGTTTTTGAAAGATTTCCGGTGTAAAGAAAAGATCATATCAGGGATAAGTTGGGGTGTGGTAATAAAACAGGATCCCTGGCATGTAAAAGATGATGGTGCCTTACACTATAGCCGTAGTAGTGGAAATGATGAAAGTGTTTAGATTTGGAATACATTTTGGGATTAGGTTCATAGGGTTTTCTAACAGACTAGACTAAAGGAATATGCTTTACCTGGAATTCACCTAGAATGAGTAGTTGAGCCATTTCCCATGACAGAGAATAATGAAGATGGGTCAGTTTTGGGATATTAGTGAATAAAGTTTCCTTTTGGACATATTTAACTTTAAGATGTTAATTTGGTAAAATTTGTGTGCAACTTCAGATACTTTATTGTATCTTAGTTCAGTGTTAAATATTTTGCTGATGTGGTGCAATGAAGCCATAGAGATGTCGAACTTGGTCACATATAAACAGCAACAATAACAACAACAAACTGTACTAGTTGCCACCGACTTGATTCTGACTCACGGAGAATTTATTTGAGTCAGAGTAGAACAATTCTCCACAGAGTTTTCAATCACTGTTTTTTCAGAAGTATATCACCAAGTCTTTCTTGCAAGGTGCCTCTGGGTAAACACAAGCTGCTCACTTGTCATTTAACAGCTGAGCTCTTAACATTTGTGCCACCCAGGGACTCCTGTTTATGTATATTTAGACATAAATAGGTGGTACTTGAAGACTTGGGACTTGAGTTTTTTGTTTTGTTTTGTTTTGTTTTTTGAAGAGAATTTACATAGAGTGAAAAACAGAACACTAGAAAGTGAAAGGAAGAGAAAGAGAGGTAAATTGCAAATTATGAAGTTAAATTATGAAGTTCACTACTGGTAATAAAAAATATTCAAACACATAATTTTAAACCTAAAGTTAAGTAGGAAATATATCTTATAAATAGGAAATGTATACCTATTTGTAAGATAGTGGTGATTGTGTGCCACTGAGTTCATTCTGATTCATAGAGACCCTGTATAGGGTTTCTGAGGCTGTAACTCTTTGTTGTTGTTGTTGTTATGTGCCGTGGAGTCGGTTCCGACTCATAGCGACCCCATACAGGGTTTACAAGGCTGTAAATCTTTACGGGAGCAGAAAGCCTCATCTTTCTCCAGAGCAGTGACTAGTAGATTCAAACTACAGTTCTTGTGGTTAGCAGCCCTGTTCGTGATCCACTATGCTACCAGGATTCCTTTACAAACCAGTAGAGAAAATGCCCAGTTAATATAACAAAATATAGAAAAAAAATTAAGTAACAAATATGAAAAGATATATTAGGAGATAAAATAGAAAAAAAACATATCTATGATGACTAACTTTACATGTCAACTGGGCTATTGTACCCATTTATTTGGACACAAACCTTTCTAGATGTTGCTATACTGGTATTCTACAGGTGACTAAAATTTTAATTAATTGACGATAAATAAATCAGATATCCCTCCACTATGTGGGTGAGTCTCAGGGAATTAGTTGAAATCTTTAAGAGCTAAAACTCATATCCTCTGGGAGAAAGAAGAATCTGCATTAAAACTGTAAATAGACATCCTGCCAGAATTTTCAACCCATTGTTTATTATGAACTGAATTGTGTCCCCTCAAAACCTGTGTTGTAAATCCTAACCTGCTTCTCAGAAACCCTAGACATAGCAATGAGTTAGAAAGACTTGAGGGCACTTAAAACAACAAAATGCCTGTGTTTATAATCCCATTTGGCATGGGATGTCTTTGTTATGTTAATGTGGTGAGATAAGTGTAGACTGTATCTTCAGCCAATCTTTGTTGAAATATCAAAGAGATTAAAAGTGAACAAGAGAAGCAGACACAGACAAAGAGATGTTAAACCACATGAACATTGCCCAAGATCAGAAGCTCAGAAGTGAAAAGTACCTTCCTTTGTCCAGAGCTGTCAAATAAGAAAGACTTCCCCAAGAACCAGCACCAGGAATTCAGATTTCTAGTCTTCCAAACTGTGAAAAACAAATTTCTTCTTATTATAATCATTCACTTGTGGTGTTTATGTTATATTAGAACTAGATAACTAAGACACTGGCCTATTCAGTTTCAGACACAGGACTGGATGACAAAACAAAACAAAACACACTGTTCAAAAGAACCACAATCAGTAAGAACTTCCAACGAAAAGGTAAAAATTAAAGAAAGGACAAACTATACTGTACAAGCAACAATAAATAAAGATGGTAGTCTGGCTCTAAGATAAGCACTGGACTCCTAACCACAAGTTGGCAGTCACTAGTCTAACCCACTAATCACTCCTCAAAAACCCTACCCAGGGTTGCTATGAGTTGTAACCAACTTAACAACAATAACAAATTAAACATCAAGGCTTGGAAGGATAAATCCGAAGAAAGTGGGTTATTTTGCACTGAAAAAACATCCCCAGGCAGTACCCGTTTCAGACACAGGATTAGGAAATGAGTTCCATCCCCAAGTGTGTCTGTAAATTGAATTTGTATACCAATCTGAACAGTTAGGTATGGTCCATGTCAGTTAGCCAACTGTTTGTCTTCTTATAAAATACCAATGTAGCTTTCTACGGCATGAAAACATAAAAAACAAACAAACAAACAAAAAAACCCCAAAAAACACACACAGATACATCACAATGTAGCATACATTTTTTATTACTAACCATTGTATGTATCTCAAAAATTTAATATAATAGACTTGACAGGGTGTCTTTATTATCCAGTGATGTGGCGCTGTGGGTTAATGCGCCAGACTGCAAAGCCGTTTGAACTGCAAGGTCGGCAGTTCAAGCTCACCAGCTGCTCCTCGGAAACCCTATACAGGGTCTCTATGGGTCAGAACCGACTCTACGGCAATTAACAACAACAACTATAACAGAAAGGAGCTCTGGTAGCGTAGTGGCTACGAATCCGGCTGCTAACCTCAAGGTCGGCAGTTCGAAACTACCAACTGTTCCGAGTGATAAAGACGATGCTTTCTGCTCTGGTAAAGATTTACAGCCTCGGAAACCCTGTGTACGGTCACTATGAGTCAGAACTGACACCACGGCACATAACCACCACTACCACTATAACAGAAATATCACTAATGGGTGCCTTTAGTAAACAGAAAGCTATTTCCACAGTTTAGGAAGCTAGAAGTCTGAATTCTTAGTGTCAGATGTAGAGGAAGGCTTTCTTTTTTCTCTCTGTTGGTTTATTGGAGGAACGTCCTTGTCTCTTTTTAGCATCTGTAGTTCTGGTATTCCTTGGAGATCTACATGTGTCTTGGAATCAATTTTCCATTGGACTTACTTGGGGTTTCCCACTGCAGGACCTGGGTCCAAAGGACACGCTAGACTCCAGTCTCTTCTTCTTTTAAGTGGTAGAAGGCCCTCTGATCTCAGTTCACGTCTCTTTCATTCTCTGTGTTATAAGATAAAAGGCATTGTGAGTCACACCCAGGGAAATTCCCCTTACATCAGATCAGGACTGTGATGGGATTAAGGCTGGTGCCTCCCATCGTTAATCACTTGACAACTGATTGATTTATAACATCCTATTCTATCACATCATGGGGGATCATTACATAGCAGCTACATTTTACATAATTGCATAACTGTCAAACCACAGAGATTTATGGTCCAGCCAAGTTAACACTTAGAGGGGGCTTCAAAAATTCATGGGAAAAGAAAAGAAAAGAAAAAATCATGGAAAAATATCATTATTTTCAATTCCATTTTTTCACAAATTTTTCAGATCCCCCTCATATTTCCTCGGGGATATAAATCAATTCTTGACACAGGGATTGATTTATAACTGCAGGTTGTACATAAGTAGAATATTCATAATCTAAAGACTGACTGTAATTTGCAAAATGCTATTTAATCTTATACATTGAACTTTGCATGGGCTACCAGTCAATACATTTTACAAATAAATGGACGTCTTAGTTAATTTGATAAGTAAGCTAACTTGGGTTTTGTTAAAACAACCTTTTTTAGAAAGGTAGATAGAAAGGAAAATGCATCAATGTGATATTACAAGTCTTCTATGTCTCCTGAGATTTTAATAAGAGACAAGATCCAAACCTGTTGCTTTCAGATCAATTCCAACTCATGATGATTCCATGTTTTTGCAGTAGAACTGCTCCATAGCATTTTCTTGACTGTAATAATCATGAAAGTAGATCAACAGCACTTTCCTCTAAAGAACTGTTGTGTGAGTTCAAACGATCAACCTTTTGGTTACCAGCCAACTGAAACCACTTGCACCACTTAAGATTCATTTGAGATCTTAATAAAAGTGATTTAAAAACCCAAATTAATACCTATGGAGTGATTATATGACAAATTACCTACCACACTTTGACAATGCATATTACACATTCATATTCCTAAAATTCCCTTCAACTACTTAATCATTTCCTTCTTCCATCTTCTTTTTCTTCAATTATCTTCCTTTCCTGGAACAAAGACAAAAAATGATCTTATTTCCCTTTATTTGTTTTGAACTCCTGTCCAAGATTTACATTCAAATTGCTTATTGGTGTATCATTTCATACAAAGACATTTTCTTCCTTGAAAATGTTCTGGTGCCATCTAGGAAGATAATTAATTTCAACCTTTGTTTTGTCAACATTGAATATATATATATTTAATATCAGTATTGACTTTGATATTGCTTATTATGATTTATACATTGTATTGGTCAAAACAGTGAATCCTTAAACCATAATTTGGGATTTGATATTTATTTTGACCACTTATTTATTATATTAATAGAGTTTCTTAACTTCTCTGAACTATAGTTTCCTTATTAGTAAAATGGAAAAAATAATGCTAATTTATAGGGTTTCTGTGAAGATTAATGACAAAGATTATTGAGTAACTATCCCTGTTCTATCATAGATACTCAGTTCCTTAAAGATAAAGTGGAAATAATATTGTACCTGAATCATAAAGTTATTAATAGATATAAGTGAAAAAATACAACTAAAATACTTTGCATAGCTCATGGCACACAGTATATTTTAATGCTACTAGTGTGACTGTGGGTTAATGAGCTAGACTGCAAAGGGTGTGAATTGCAAGGTCGTCCATTCAAGTTCACCAGCTGCTTCTCAGAAACCTTACACAGGGTTGTTATGAGTTAGAACCAACTCAATGGCACTTAACAACAGCAACAACAGTATTAATGGTAATTAAATATAATTTTCTATTGAAATATCTAGTCAATATATTGAGCAATTAATTCTACTTGAACAACTGCTTCTTGGTCCATTTTACAGGTTCCTCATGAGGTTAAGTGTTCTGGAATATCCATCTTTGCAATACTATCCATATTTTGTTAAGATCCACACAGTCGAATGCCTTTACATAGTCAATAAACCACAAGTAAATATTTCTCTGGTATTCTTTACTATCTGCCAAGATCTAGCTAAAATACTCTTTATCTGATATCCCTAGTTCCATGTACTCCTGTGAATCTTACTTGAATTTCTATAAGTTTCCTATTCATTTTCCTCTGCAACAGTTTTTGAATTGTATTTAAAAATATTACTTGCATGTAATATTAATGATATCATTTGATTGTTTTCACATTCCCCATTGGGCCACTTTACATTGGAATAGGCACAAATATGAAACCAATGGTTAGCTAGGTAACTGTATTCCAAATTTCTTGTTATAGATGAGTGAGATCCTCTAGTGCTGCATCGGGTTGCTGAAAAATTTCAATTTGTGTTCCATCAAATGCTAGAGTGTTGTTTTCTCTCAATTCCTTCTGTCCAGCTTGAAATGCTTCCTTCAGTCCAGTTACTTATTGATCTTTTGGTACCTCTTGAAATGGTTGCCTATGAAAAAATACTTTTTGATACAGTGATTTTCCAGTGTATTTCATTCATCTGCTTTTGATGATTCCTGCATAATTCAATATTTTTCCCATAGAATTCTTCAATATTACAACTGAGGCTTGAATTTTTTTCTTCAGTTCTTTAAGCTTGAGAGAAACTAAACATGTTTGTCCCTTTTGTTTTTGTAATTCCAGGTCTTTACAGTTTTCATTAAAATACTTTACTTTTTCTTCTCTAGCTATCCTTTGAAGTTTTCTGATTAGTTCTTCACTTCATAATTTCTTCCAACTGCTTTAGTGACTCTACTTTCGAGAGCAAGTTTCAGTCTCTTTTGACATCCATTTTGGAATTTTCTTTCTTTCCTGTTTGTTTGTTTGTTTTGTTTTTAATGACCTTTTCCTTTCTTCCTGTATTATGTTCTTTATGCTATCCTACAATTCTTCTGGTCTTCGGTCATTAGTGTCAAATGCATCAAATCTGTTCTTGAGTTTGTTTCTATATTCAGGTGGGATATATTCAATGTCCAATTTTGACTCTTGTGGACTTAACTGTAATTTTCTTCATTACAACCTGAAATTGCATATAAGAAATTGATAACCCAGTCCACAGTCAGCCTCTACCCTTGTTTTTTTCATTGTTTCTTCTTGCAGATGTGGTAATTTGATTCCTCTGTTTTCTTTCTGAGGAAGAACACATATATGGTCAAATTTATGTTGTTGAAAAAAAGTATTTGCATTGACTAAGTTATTGGTCTTGCCAAGTTCTATCATGTGATCTCCAGCATCATTTCTATCACCAAGGTCAATGTTTTCAACTTTATCCTTACTCTTTGTTTTCAATTTTCACTTTCCAATCTCCAATAATTGTTAATGCAACTTAATTGCACGTTTGATTAATTTCATACTGAAGATGGTAGTGTAATTCTTCAACTTCATCATCACTCACTTTAGTGTGTAGTGTGGATGTTTGAATAATAATAGTATTAGCTGGTCTTCCATGTATACATCTGGATATTATCCTGTCATAGAGAGAAATGCACTTCAAGACAGATTTTTAAAAAAAATTTTGTGTGTGTGTGTATGTGTGTGTGAATCAAGTATAAGTTTAACGACATCAGTTTTGCATTCAACTATCATATATTTTGCTTCATCGCAATGACTGCCATCTCCTCCTTGCAACAACAGTTACCCATTTATTCCCTGTGGTCCCTATTTCCATTTCACCCACTTTCCCATCCCTTCTCAGCTTTGACCTTAGATAAGTGTTGTCTTTTTCATTTTGAATGATTTATCATTCTATGGTGAGAATACTTTACTAGTGTTTTTGCCCACCCTATATAGCTATCTTGGTGTGGCCCTATGGATTAATACACCAGATTACAAAACCATTTGAACCACAAGGTCGGCAGTTCAAGCACACCAGTTGCTTTTTGGAAACCCTATACAGGGTTGTTATGGGTTGGAACTGACTCGATGGCACTTAACAACAACAACATATGGCTATCTACTGCTTAACTGAAATTTGGACTATGAGGGTGAGTTTCTTTTCAGATCTATAAAGGGTAGTCGAGGGCCATATTCTCAGGTTCTTCCAATGTCTTTCTAATGAGTAAGCCTGGTCTTCATAGATAGATAGATAGATGTAATTTTGAGTTGTGTTCCACATTTTCATCCACACTATCTAGGATTTTCTAATGTGATCTCTTTCAGAGAAGTTGATAGAGGTATTCATGCACTGTTTACTACTTCTAGTCTCAGAGTCGTGAGGACTGATGTTCACATGCTCTATCAGTCCACTGGACTAATTGATTCTAAGCATCTTCAATTCTTATCACTCATCTTTCTTCTGCACATGGAGAGACCAATAGGTGCACCTTAAATGGCCACTTATGAGGTTTTAAGTTCCCAGATGCTATTCACCAAAGTAGAGTATAGAACATTGTCTTTGTGGACTCTGTGATGCCAGTTGACCATGGTGTCACTGAAACTCTGGTCCTGAACCCCCAAGCTCAGTAATTCATTGTTTTAAGATGTTTGAGAATATCTAAGAAGTTTTCATCATTTTGCCAGCTGTATGCTTATACCAAGGAGCTCTGGAAGCGTAGTGGTTACAAATCGGGCTGCAAACCTCAAGGTCAGCAGTTCAAAATTACCAGCTGTTCTACAGGAGAAAGACTAAGCTTTCTGCTCTCATAAAGATTTACAGCCTCGAAAACCCTGTACAGGGTTGCTATGAGTTGGAACCAATTCCATGGCACAGAGGAGTCCTAGTGTGGCACTGTGGGTTAATGTGCCAGACTGCAAAGCCATTTGAACTGCAAAGTCAGCAGTTCAAGCTCACCAGCTGCTCCTCAGAAACCCTATACAGGGTTGCTATGGGTTGGAACCGACTCGACGGCACTTCACAACAACAACAATAATGCTTATACCACATTCACAGTATTTCACTGTATGTATGTATCAAAGTTTGTTTATCCCTCTTCCATTGATGGGAATTTAGGCTGTCTCTCTCTCTCCTTTTTTTTTTTGCTAATGTCAATTGTCCTGGGATGAACATCAGTGAGCACATACCTACTCGTGTCATCACTTTTATTTCTTGTGGCTATATACCAAGTAGAGGAATTTCTAGGTCATACAGTATTTCCATTTCAAACTTTCTGAAGAAGCGTCATACTATTTTTCACAGTAGTTGAACAATTTTACTGTCCCACCAGTAAAATAGGAGAGTCCCAGTTGCTTCACACCATCTTTAGCAATTATTGTTTTCTGAACTTTGCTATTTAATGTTGGTGTGAGATGATATCTCACTGCAGTTTTAATTTTCACCTTTTCTAGTATGGCCTAACCACAACGTTAAACCTAACCACAGTTCAAACTCATCAGCTGCTTCATGGAAACTCTCTACATGGTTGTTTGAGTTGAAACCAACTCGATGGTACTTAACAACAAGAGCAAAAGATAACTGCAAGTGTGAGTCAAAAATTATCCACACTCTGGTTAAATTAACATGTCTGTCCATGGCCATGGCTGATGACAACAATAAGCCTACATGTGAAATGATTTTGTCAAGTAGCTGAGTGACAGTGTATTATATGGCAAATCATTTGCAAATCAGCCATGGCTCTGTCTATGAAACAATCCACCACAGACTTGGGTTTCAAAAAGCTAGTCTGACATCTCACCAAGGAAGAGATCTGGGCAGCCAACAAACATATGAAGAAATGTTCACAATCACTAGCCATTAGAGAGATGCAAATCAAAACAATAATGAGATATCATCTCACACCAACAATAACAGCAAAGATAAAAAATGCAGAGAACAATAAATGCTGGCGGGAATGTGGCGAGACTGGGACACTCCTGCATTGTTGGTGGGACTGCAAAATGGTCCAATCTCTCTGGAAAGCATTATGGTGCTTCCTCAGAAGGTTGAAAATAGAAATACCTTATGATCCAGCAATTCCTCTACTTGGTATTTACCCACAGGAAAAACAAGCCACAACATGAGAAGATATATGCACACCAATGTTCATAGCTGCACTGTTTACAATAGCAAAAAGATGGAGACAGCCAAAGTGCCCATCAACTGAAGAATGGAGAAACAAACTGTGGTACATACACACAATGGAATATTATGCTACCTTGAAGAACAACAAGGAAGCTGTAAGTCACCACATAACATGGATGAACCTTGAAGACATTATACTTAGTGAAATCAGTCAGTCACAAAAGGAGAAATAGTGCATACATGACTGTAAAAGACTAAGAAAAAGAACCCATAATAAAAAGGGGGGGAGAATAAATTCTTTGCTGGTTGCTGGGATATGGAAGTGTGGTGAGGGGAGGGAGGAGAAAGTGGAGCACAGGGTAGGGAATAGACACAGGATAAATTGTGTGCTGGGGAAGAGGGCAATACACAAGAAGGTGGATGGGATTGGAAGAATAAGGTAGATGGGAGAACAGTTAGGCAAGTTTGCATGGGCTAAGTGGGAAATAGGTAAATAATGATGTATGCATAACCTTGAAACAACAGGGTTCTGGGATACAGAGATTGAGGCATGGTTTGAATGGGTAAAAGGGGGGAAATAATGTTAAGATGCTTGGTTGTCTTTTGAATCTTGTTTTCCCTTGCATACCATTTTAAAATAGACACTTGAGGGGGAGAGAAAGGAATACCCAGAAATATCACCATAAAAAGCTTGTTAAGTCTGTCTTCTGCCTGTAACTGACTGTAATATCAAAAATGTGGCTACAACTTGACAAGTGAAGGAGGCTTCCTGCATTGCATAAGACCATAGGTAGAATCCTGAACCTAATCCAGAGTCTTCTGAGGTTGGAAATTTCTACTTGAAAGGACAAGCAGACTAGCCTGGAGCAGCTAGAAGAATAGAAAGAAAGACTGAAAGGAAAAATACAAAACAATTACGGCAGTCTGACTGACTACTCCAAGAACAAACAGGTTGTTTGCCCAGGAGACATCAAGGCAAGTGGTAGGGTCCCACAGGACAAATCCCCTTCCAAGACTAAGCCTTAAAGGGAATACAGGAGCAGGCATGCAGTCTGACTGGTTACTATGTTGGTCACCAAAAAGAAGATGTGAGGGAAAAACAGCAATGAAGCTGCAAAGTAAGTCCTTCCATGTTCAATAAACTCCTGTGAACCTGGGTAGAGACCTGGTTGGCCAGCAGTATTGGCAAGACCTGGGGAATACTAGGCCTAGAGATAGTGATATAGCCGCAGAGCACTAAATGATACAGAAAACATCAAAAGGGGATGGAAGGAATACAGAGTCACTTTACCAAAAATAAATGGATGAAGTTGAAACATTTTAAGAGATAGCATATGACCAAGACCCAGTTATATTAACAGAAGAAGTCCAAGCTGCACTGAAGGCATTGGCAAAGAACAAGGACCCGGGAATTGATGGAATGCAATTATAAATTTTTCAATAAATCGATGCAGCACTGGAGGCACTCACTCATTTATGCCAAGAAATTTGGAAGACAACTAACTGGACAACAGATTGGAAGAGATCCATATGTGTGCCCATTCCAAAGAGAGGGAACACAACAAAATGCAGAAATCATGGACAATATCATTAATATCCCATGCAAGTAAAGTATAACTACAAATAATTCAAAAAGCCTGCAATAATACATTGATAGAGAACTGTCAGAGGTTCAAGTCAGATTCATACAAATCTGTGGAATTAGGGAAATCATTCCTGATGTCAAACGGATCTTGATTGAAGGCAGAGAATACTAGAAAGATGTTTACACTTTTTCTTTTTTAAAAGTTTTTATTGTGACTTGAGTGATAGTTTGCATGGGGGAACATCAGTTTTATACTCATCCTATCGTATTCATTTCATTGCAATGATTACAATCCCCTGCATGCTTCATCATTCAACAGTATTGCTTGTATTCCCTCTGTTTGTTTGTTTGTTTGGATGTGTACCAAAACACTTAGGAATATACAATCATTCAAACAGCCCCTCTCCCTTCATGAGTCTAGAGTCCTCAACTGCTCAGTCTCTCCATGTCATCATCGCTGTCTCTATCTCTGGTGTCCCCACTTCTCTAGGTAGGTCACACACTGCTCCCACTCTTCTACCTTGATGGTTCAAGGATCCTCCGCTGTAGGACTGTAAGATCAACCATTAACTCCTTTTTGCTACAAAACTTCTATCTTTACAGTTGTGACAATCACAATTAGTCATGATAACAATTACTATTGAATCATGAAAATATTGTCCCCATATGCTTTCACCAGACCTGTCTAGACAGGAAGAAAATCACTCAGTGGGGATTCTACATTCCCTCGCACACTCTGTTATAAACTCTCTCTTGAAAACTTGTAAGACAGTCATTTAGTGCCTTTACAGCCCCCCATTCCTCATTTTAGGTAACCAATGGGCACTATCTGCAAGCTTGGGTGCCATTGTGCATCTCCCCTCACTTCATATCACCTGGATGCTTCACTCTCAGCTCTAGCTCTCCATGACCATGTCCTTGTCCTCGGGCTCAGGAGTCTCCAGGTCTCACTATACTTCAGGCTGACCAGCTCTCACCATACTCCAGGTAAATGTGGGTCTATGTAACTTGGTCAGACTCAGTCCACCTCTTCATTGCTGCTTTCCCCCCAATTTCTCTCACCAGTAGACCAATGTGGTCACTTGCATGCCTGCTCGTATATTCCCTTTGAGTTTCAGTCTTGGGAAGGGGTTTGTCCTGAAGGGACTTGAAGGATGTTAACTCTTACTTTACTGAGTTATGGTGTTAGAGAAGAATATTAAAGATACCATGCAGTGAGTGGTTGATCTTACAGTTCCAGAGTGGAGGATCCTGGGACCATCAAGGGAGAAGAGCAGGAGTGGAGTGTGGGACCCTACCCAGAGAAACAGCGATGCCAGCGATGGAGGCAGAGATGATGATGTGGAGAGATGGAGTAGATGAGGACTCTAGACTCATAGAGGGAGATGGTACGTGTGCTGGCAGCCAGGTGGCAGGTTTGCAGGGTAGAATGCTCATTAGAAACCAGGATGGTAAGATTTTGTTTCATTCTTTGGTGTTATCGGGGGGACATCATGTTTGCTAAAGTGGAGAGTCAGTGAAAAAGAGGAAGAACCCCACCAAGATGAGTTCACACAGTGAAAGCAACAATAGGTTGAAGCTTAATAACAATCAAGAGGATGGTGCAGGACCAGGGAGTGTTGCATTCTGTTGTGGTCACTATGAGTTGCAACTGACTGATGGTACCTAGCAACAACAACCATGACTAATGATCTTGAGCATTTCTTCATATATTTATTGGCAGCCTTAAATTACTCTTTAGTGAAGTGTCTGTTCACATCTTGTGCACATTTCAAATTTTGGTTGTTTGTCTTTTTCTTGTTGAGGTGTTTTCTATAAATTTTAGAGCTTTGTCCCTTGTCTGATATGTGATTGAATTAAAAAACAAACAAAAAACTAAACTAAAAAAACAGTGTGGGGGCTCCCTCTTTTTACTCTTTTGGATAACTCTTTGGATGCACATACGTTTCTAGTATTTAGGAGGTCCTAGTCATTTATTTTTTTTCTCCTATCATTTGAGCCTTTTTAGTTATGTTTGATAGTATATTTGTATATTTATGCCTATAATTATGTTCCTATTCTTTCATTTATGATTATAATTCCAAGGTTTATGTTTAGGTCTTTAATCTATGCTCAGTTTGTTTTTGTATATGGTATGAGATATGGGTTTTTTTCTGATTCTTCTGCAAATGGATTTACAGTTTTGCTGTCATATTGAAGAGACTATCTCTCCCCAATTTAGTGTGTATTGGTCCTTTGTCAAAGATCAGCTGATAGTATGTGGGTGGATTTTCTTCTGCATTCTCTTTGTTGAGTTTCTTTCTAGTTCTCTCATTTATCCAAAGTGTTGTATTCAATTCTCCTTCTATTATTGCAGAGTCCTGGTGTGGTACTGCAGGATAATGTTCTAGACTGCAAGGTCAGTTTGAATCATATGATCAGCAGTTCAAAACCACCAACAGCTTCTTGGAAATCCAGTACAGAGTTGCTATGGATTGGAACTGACTATATGGCATTTAACAACAACAGCTTACTGTAAAGTTGTCTATTTATTTCTTCAATTCTATTAGAGTTTGATTTATGCATTTCAGTGCTCTTTCTTTTGGTGCACAGATATTTATTATGATCCTTTAGTCCTGAGATAACGTCCTTTTATGTTTCTGATGTGTCACTGTGGGTTAATGCACAGGACTACAAAGTCGGTTTGAACCACAAAATCGGTGGTTCAAGCTCACCAGTCGCTCTTTGGAAACACTATACAGGGTCGCTATGGTTCGGAACCGAATTGACCACACTTAATAACAATAACAATAAAAACCTGTTTCTTTTGCTCTTTTTGTCTTAAATTCTATTTTATCAGAAATTAATTTTGCTACTCCTGCTCATTTTTTTTTTCTTAAATATTTTATTGTGAATTATGTGATAGTTTACATGGGAGAGCATTAGTTTTAGATTCATTCTATCGTATATCGTTTCATTGCCATGGTTACAATCCCCTCCATGCATCCTGCCCCCCGTACCTGCCAGGTCTTCAGCACACAGTCACTCTCCCTCTCTGGATCTAAAGTCTCCAGCTGCTCCATTGCTCCACGTCATCATCTCTGCCTCCATTTCAGGCATCACTGCTTCTCTGGGTAGGGTCCCGCTCTTTGCTCTTCTCCCTTGATGGTCCTAGGGACTTCTGCTCCTAGACTGAAAAGTTAATCACTCCCCTCCTTGCTATAAAATGTCTACCTTTACATTTCCAATCCTCACAATCAGTCCTGATAACAATGATTCACTATTGTATCACAAGAGCCGAGTCTGCATTTCACTGCATCAGCCCCGCCTAGACAGATTGAATACTACTCACTGGAGATTCTACCTTCCTCCCGGCCCTCTGGATCTAGGTTCCCTCTTGAAAGCTTGTAAGCCAATCACTTCTTGCCTTTGTAGCCCCCCGCCCCGCCATTTTGGGTAGACAATGTCCAAGTTGCCCTGCCCATCTACTTTGTGTGTGGAGGGGGTGGGAATGATTCTTGCTGTAAGGACTTGTTCCCTCTTTTGAGCTACTGCTTCCATAGGTGTAGGTCAAGTTCGTCAAATTGTATGAGAATACTTTTTTTTTTTTCTCTCTTCTTTTTACTTCTGGTTGAGCTCTGATCATCCAGTCATTGAAGCCAGGTCAAGTGGGTATTATCTACAAGTGTGGGTGTTCTTATGCATATGCCCTCTCTTCTTATCAGCTGGGCACTTCACTCTCCACTGTAGTACTCTGTGATTATGTCACTGACTCTGGGCCCAAGAGTCCCCAGGTCTTGCCACACTGCTGGTCAACCAGGTCTTCACCCGGGTTCACAGAAGTCTATTGAACATTGTAGGGCTTAGCTCACCACTTCATTGCTGTTTTCCCTCACTTCCCCTTATCGGTGTCGAGCGTGGTCACCAATCAGAGTTTGTATTCCCATTGAGTCTTAGTCTTGGAAGGGGGTTTGCACTGAGGGAACCCGACCACTTGCCTTGATGTTTCCTGGGCAAGCAAGTTGCTTGTTCTTGTAGTAACTCCTGCTCATTTTTGATTGCTATTAGCTTGATAGATTTTTCTGGGATCCTTTGATCTTTAATGTATTTTCTTTCTGTGTGCATCTTGTAGACAACATATTGCAGAAACCTGTTTACTTATCCATTCTGCTACTGACTGTGTCTTGCCTGGTTCATTTAATCCATTTGCAGTGTAATTATTGATAGTATGAATTAATAGCAGTCATTTTGCTGTGTGTTTTTTCTGGTGCTGCTGGTTTCTTTACTCCACATAGTTTTCTGTGCTAAGTTCTTTTTTGTTGTTTGTTTTCTTTATTGTTGTTGTTTTACTGTTTCCAAAATATTCATGATTTTCTTTTTCCTTAATTTTATGTGAAGGTCTATTAATTTTCTTTGAGGTCACTTTGTAATTGGTTAATTTGTTGATTGCATTAGTGTATTATTAGGCAGTCACCAACTATCTCCTTGTGGGTATGATTAGGATGTGAGTTTATGCATTGTTCTCTCTTTACTGTTCATACATTTCAGTTCAGGATGGATTTGGCTGATATTGGTTATTGTCATTGATCTATTGTATAAAAGTTTGTATTAGATCTTGTCCAATGGGGGGAGCTGTAGAGGATTTGGTTGTGGCTGGCCTGTCCATACATGGTTGTTTCTCTTGTCAGGTGAGACAAGAAAAGAAAGTAAACACACAAAAGAGAAGGCTAGCAAGCAAACAAACAACAATGAAAAAGAAAACAGTAGAGAGAGAAACAAAAGGCAAACAACAGCTAAGAAAAATATATACAAGCCAAGGAGAGAAAACAGGGAGTAAAATATCAAATAATAAAAAAGAGAGAAAATGAAAAGAAGGAAACATAACTAAACACAATTAGGGAAAGAAATAAGTAAAAGGAAAAGAAGCAAGAGAGTAGTAAAAAAAAACAAAAAACAAAGCAAAACAAAAACCAACCAAATAGGGGTCAAAAGAAGAAGAAAGAAAGAAGTAGTAGCTGTTGGGCAAAAGAAGAAGGAAAACAAAACAAAACAAAAAACTGAAATTGGAGGTACAATAGAAAGCAAAAGAGAGGAAGGCAACTAAGACAGACTAAACAAATTAAAAAATAATGAAAGATAAAAACCAGGGCATGCCAGACCCAGAAACAAGAAATTTCTTCGGTTTCTTGCCAGCCAAAGACTTCACTTAGTGCGTGGGCAATGGATGAGGAGGTTACATTCAACCCTAGATGGAGTTCCTGCAGTGCTTGGTGTTGTCTATTCTGGGCACTCAATCCATAAGTAATACACAAAGACCCCAAAGCAGCTGGGGAATCAGGGTATTTCCATCCCATAGGGCAGTCGAAGGTGAACGGTCCTACTAGTCCAAGGCTGGCCAAAACCAATTCTTCAGGTCTAGAACAGGCCACAGCTGATTCCAGGTGCCAGGATTGGTGCTGCTAGCTCCCTACACACCTTGATGGGACTTTGACACCCAGAGAGCTGGAGCTTCGCTGGCCACACCTCTGGTGTAATGTGAGGTACAAGAAAAATTTCATCTTTCTATCAATACATGGTATGCCCCTTCTCCAGCTGCTGCCCTCTTAACTTCAAAAATCACCAGCAGAAGTTCAAGATGGCAACACCATGCCTGGCTGGGTTAGATAACAAGTCTCTCACCTTTTTTTACCCCACATATCTGTTCAGCCGCTTCTCCTAGTGAAAGTTAGTCTAGTGCTAGCTCTGCATATTTGGAGCAATACCTGCCTGAATAGTGTTAATGCGGATAGCTCCCCACTCACTCCTTTAATGGGGTTCACAATTGTGGTACTGACTTCTGTGACTCTGACCACCATCAGAGTGGGAACTTCCCCTGGGTATGTACTTGGGTGCAGGCTGGCATCATCTCTGACCATCAATGGAGTATGGGGATCAAGAAAAAAATTGCACCTTTATCTCTGCAAGTCACAGGTATATTTCTATAACACTAATATATTTTCTTGTCTCTGAAGTGACTCACAAAAAGTCAAGATGACTGAACTGTGCCTGGTTGGCTGGCACAGGTGACCCATCTCTTCTTCTTTTGCTGCATCTGCTCAGTTCTCTCTATTAGTAAGCTTTCAATACACTTCCCGATCCCTTCAACTGAAGCTCAGAGTTCCAGGACTTCTTCATCTGTTTTATTTGGTTTCTGTGTATTTGTTGCAGAAGGTCCATACATCCTTTCTGCCTAGTTCACCATCTTGCTACGTCCCACCTTCAAGAGATCTTGAAAATGCTCTTTTTGACAATGAATGAGATGCCATTTCTCTTGAATTTATCTTTCTAGGCAAAATTGTTGTTGTTGCTGTTGTTATGTGCCATGGAGTCAGTTCTGACTCATAGTGACCCTGTACAGGGTTTCTGAGGCTATAAATCTTTATGGGAGCAGAAAGTCTCATCTTTCTCCCATGGAACAGCTGGTAGTTTCGAACTGCTGACTGTGAGGTTAGCAGCCCAATTCCTAACCACTACAGTAAACCATGTGATTGTCTTATTCAAATGGCCAATACCAGTCTATTTCAGGTCTCTAATGCCAAGAATATCAATATTTATGAGTTCTATTTCAGTTTTGATGACTTCTAATTTTCTAAGACTCATACTTTGTACATTTTTGTTCCACTTATTAATGGATAGCTGCAGATGTTTTTTTCTCTTTTGAGTTGTGCCCCATTAACAAATGAAACTCTGAAAGCTTTGCTTCATTCATTTTTTTTTTT
>NW_006408537.1:20613377-20651181 GCF_000296735.1 Chrysochloris asiatica | reverse complement strand
AGTTTAGGTATTGCAATCAATTATAGGCTGAGTTTCACTTCATTCTTGTCACATACATCAACTTTACTCTGAAGAAGCATCTTTCCCCTATCATATTTTGAGTGCCTTCCTCTGGCACTATTGTCAGACAATATTCTATTGCTATTCATAATGTTTTCAGTGATTAACCATTCAGAAGTGGTCTGCTTCTCCTTTGTCCTAGACTGTCTTCATCTTAAGCTCTATTGAAACCTGTCCACCATGAGTGAACTTGCTGATATTTAAATTTTGGAGACATAGCTTCTGTCATCACAGTAATACACAAGCCACTGCAGTAGGACAAACTGACAGTTGAGTGGTGGTTGATCCCATATAAACCTACTGTCATTGAGTTGATTCCAATTCATCGTGACCCTATACAGGGTTTCTGAGGCTGTAAATCTTTACAGGATCAGAAAGTTTCCTCTTTCTTCCACTGTACAGCTAGAGGATTCAGATTGCCGACCTTTAAGTTAGCAGCCTAATGCATCTACCCACAATGCCATCAGTATTCTTTTTAGATCAATTACAAAAAAACATAATACTCATGGCACTCATTGTTTATTAATCAATCCATAAGGTTTTCAATGGCTGACTATTATTATTATTTTATCCCAAGGCTTTCTTCTAAGGTACTCTAGGTGGACTTGAACTCCCAACCATTAGGTTAGCAGCTAAGTACTCAACATCTTGTACCACTTAGAGACTTCAGTTAGCACTTCAATAAACAGTCACTATTAATACTCAATAATAATATTGATATATTTTTTTACAAATATCATTACCCAGTAGTTTATTATTGTCTGTCCCACATCCTACATCAGGACATTTTATTGGATCTGTTTGTTCAAATTCAAGCATTATCATTAATATAATGGACAAATTAAAAAGAATCTAAGAAGAAATAAATACACTTCATTTCATGATCCTTGATACACATGTTATTTGTTGTTGTTGTTAAGTGCCGTCGAGTTGGTTCCGACCCATAGCGACCCTGTACAGGGTTTCCGAGGGTGTTAATCTTTAAGGGAGTAGAAAGCCTCATCTTTCTCCTGTGGAGCGGCTGGTAGTTTCGAACCGCTGACATTAAGGTTTGCAGCCCGATTTGTAACCACTACGCTACCAGACCTCCTTCTACTACTAATTATTACTGGTGTGGCATTAGATGAGATTGTTGGTTCAGACCCACCAACCTCTGTTTAGAAACCCTGTACAAGATCACTATGACTTGGAACCAACTTGACAACACTTAACAACAATAACAATTAATGTGAATATTATATTAAGAAGAAAATGTAGTTTATGATGCTTTTTATCCATTCTTCTAAGTATTCTTAGTAGAAAAACACTCTTCTGGTGATAGTCTTCATAGATAACTGTTTCTTATACACATACCTGTAGGTTTTTTTCAAGGCTTTGTTGTTATTAGGTGCCCTAGAGTTGATATCAAATAATAGTGACCTTATGTGCCTTAGAACAAAACACTATCTCATCTTTCACCATCCTCATAATCATAATTATACTTGAGCTCACTGCTGCTCTCACTGTGCCAATCCATCTTGTTGGTGGTATTCCTCTTTTCCACTGACTCTTCTCTTTAGCAAGCATATTGTCCTTTTTTGGGAACTGGTACCTTCTGATAAGTCCAAAGTATGAGAGATGAAGTCTTGCCATTTTGGTTTCTAAGGAGCATTCTGGCTTTACTTCCAACACAGATTTGTTTGTTCTTCTAGCAGTACATGGTGCTTTTAATATTCTCCAGTACCAACATTCAAATGCATCAGTTATTCTATGGTCTTCCTTATTCATTGTCCAGTCTTCAGAGGTCTATAAAGCTAGACTGAAAAGCTATTTGAAATGCAAGGTTGGCAGTTCAAGCTCACCAGCTGTTCCTCAGAAACCCTATACAGGATCACTATGGGTTGGAACTGACTTTATGGTACTTAACAACAACAACAAAGGGAGAAGTCCAAGCTAGACTGAAGGCACTGGCTAGAGGAATCGATGGAATATAAATCGAAATATTTTCACAAATTGATATTGGCTGGAGGCACTTACTTGTCTATGCCAAGAAATTTGGAGGACAGCTACCTGGCCAACTGATTGGAAGACATCCATATTTGTGCCCATTCCAAAGAAGGGTGACCCAATGGAATGTGGAAGTCATTGAACAATATCATTAATGTCACATGCAAGTAAAATTTTGCTGAAAATAATTTAAAACAGTTGCACACTACATCGATAGGGCACTGCCAGACATTCAAGCCAGATTCAGAAGAGGACATGAACTATAGGACATCATTACTAACTTCATTTGGATCTTGTTTGGAGGCAGAGAATACCAGAAAAATCTTTATTTGTACTTTATTGACTATGCAAAGGCATTTTACTGTGTGGCTAACAAAGTATGGATAACACTGTGGAGAACAGGACTTCCAGAACACTTAATTGTGTTCACCAGGAGCTTATATATAGACCAAGAGGCAGTTGTTTCAACAGAACAAGGGACACGAAATGGTTTTAAATTGGGAAAGGTGTGTTCTAGGTTGTATCTTTTTACCACATTTATTTTATCTGTATACTGAGCAAATAATCTGTTAAACTGGATTGTATGAAAAAGAATATGGCATTAGATTGGAGAAAGACTTATTAACAACCTGCAATATGCAGGTGACACAACCTTACTTGCTGGAAGCGAAGACTTTAAATATTTACTGATAAATATCAAAGATTTTAGACTTCAGTGTGGATTACACCCCAATGTAAAGAAAACAAAAATCTGCACAACAGAACCAAAAAATAATATTTTGATAAATGGAGAAAAGATTGAAGCTGTCAAAGACTTCATTACAGTTGAATTCACAATCAGTGTTCATGGAAATAGCAGTCAAAAAGTCAACTAAGGTATTGCGCATGTCAAATGTGCTGCACAGCTCTCTTTAAAGTGTTCAAGTACAAAGGTGTCCGTTTGAAGTTTAAGGTGTGTCTTAACCAAACCATAGCATTTTAAATCGCCTCATATGCACCTGAAAGTTGGACAATGAGTAAGTAAGAATGTAGAAGAATGAATTAATTTGACTTATAATGTTGGGGAAGATTATTGAAAGTACCAATATTGACCAGAAGAACAAACAAACCTGTCTTGGAAGGAGTATAACAAGAAGTGTGAATGGCAAGAATTCATCTATCATTCTTTGGACAAGTCAGGAGGGACCAGTCCCTGAAGAAGGACATCATGCTTGGAAAAGTGCAGTGTCATAGGAGAATAGAGAAACCCCTACAAATATGGAGTGATGAAGTGGTAGTAATAATGGGTTGAAACATAACAACAATTGTGAGGACAGTGCAAGATAGGGCAGCATTTCATTCTGTTGTTCATAGGTCCCTATGCATTTGAACCAAATTGACAGTAACAACAGAAATGATTTTTAATAAAATTATGTAGGAAACTTAATGTACCACTAATAAATGCTGAACAGTTTGTAATCATAAAGGTGAGAATAACTTCAGTGATGTAAAAGCAAATTCTAACTAAAAACTCCAAGTAAGCTTTTACTTAGCTCTAATTTCAGCATTTGCAGTAGTGATCTGCAATATATTTTTGTTTATTAAAATGATTCGTTATTTTAACAATAAATAACACAATCTCGTTTTAGATAGCATCTAAAAGAATCAGTGCAATCTTCTACCTCTTGCCTCCAAGTCTGATTCTTTTTTTTTTTTTTTTTTAATACATAGCTCTATTTTCCTAGCTAAGTTCATACACTTTTGGTTTCGAGCCAATTTTTAATTGAATTCAGTTACTTTAATTGCTCCTCAGAGATGTCCATAAAATGTGCTTTCCCAGATTTCCTAGCAGAAGTGCCATTGTCTCTGCTCAACATTCCCAAACAGACAGCAAAACTGCCAACGAGCTCTGACTTGCTCAACAATGACTCTTTAATGTGGTCATCTTGTGTGTTTTGTATTTCAATTATAATTTAGAACAAATTAAAATCTATTTAAATGGATAACATCATCTCTTAGTACTCTTGATTGGAAACTATTTCAGAACACCCTATCTCTTTTAGGTAGATCAGTAAAAAAAAAAAAAAGTGTGCCATATATTACATCTTTAATTTTATATCCTCAATTTTATTTCCCCTTATAATTTAATTCTACATTTTTGTCAGCATTCTTCAGACAAATCAAATGTGGTGATGTGCTTGTGTCATATACTCTTAATTGATGAAGCATCTATAGTTTTGCAATTAAATGAATAGAGGATTCTTGTATTTTATTATTATATAGCAGATTTTAAGATAAGACAGTTCCTGTAAGACTGTAAAGTTACTTGTTATGGTATTGATGTTTCAACATAGGGTAACTCTTGGAATAAATTCTAAGTTTATAAAATCATTGATAATAATCAACACTACATAAGAGTTACCGTTTTAGAAAATCCATTCCCATTTATTTTGGTATTTGGTTAGTTATATCAACCCAGTGAATGAGCCAGAACTGATAATATTTTCTCCATTTTATAGATCAAGGAATCACAAAGGATTACCTGTGGATCAAATTCAGACAGCTTCTTGCTTTTGCAAATAAATATTTATTGGATTACAGCCACACCTAATATTTTACATATTATTTATGACTGCTTTGGCTTTATAACAGAACTGAATACTTGTGACAGAGGCCACATCCTCCAAAAAGTCTAAAATACTTATTATCTGATCCTTTAGGAAAAGTTTTCCCAACTCTGTTATAAATAAATTGAATTGTATCAAGTATGATTAATGCACCATACCTATATATTTGGAGTACTGGTGTGATGCTGTGGGTTAATGTGCTGGACTGCAAAGTTGGTTTGATCCACAAGGTCAGCAGTTCAAGCCCACCAGTTGCTATGTATTCAAGCTCACCAGTTGCTATAGGGTTGCTAATATATATATATATGTATGTATTGGAGTCCTGGTGTGATACTATAGGGTAAGCACTGGACCACAAGGTTGGTTTGACAGTTTAGACTCACCAATCACTGCTAAGAAACCCTATACAGGGTTGCTATGAGTCAGAACTGACTCAACAGCACTTAACAACAGTATATATATATATGCAGTGCACTTTTTCTTTCAAAAACTTTTTGTTTTGAGTGAGTGAACATTTACAGAGCTAATTGTTTTCATTCAAGAATGAATATTCATTTTGTTTCATGACATTGATTGCAGTCCCCACAATGTAACAGCACTCTTTCCAATTCCTTCATGTGTTCACCTTTGCCATTTACCCTCTTTCCTATCCATTTCTGATGTATAACCATTGTTGTTGTTGTTAAATGGCGTAGAGTTGGTTCCGACTCATAGTGACCCTGTATAGATAGAGTTACTGAGGAGCTACTTGTGAGCCTGAACCACCAACCTTGCAGTTCAAACAACTTTGCAGTTTGATGCATTAGCCTACAGCGCCACACCAGGACTCCATCAGGTGAGTAAGCCTAGTTGTTTTTATTATTTTGAATTTTGTTCCACATTTTTCTCCCATTCTGTCTTGTACCTTCCATTGTGATCCGTTTCAGAAGAGTCAACTGTAGTAGTTGGGTAACATCTAGTTCTGGTTTCAGGGTGGTGGAGGATGAGTTTCATGTGGTCCATTAGTTCTTTGGATTAATTGTTTCCATGAGTCTTTGATTTTTTCTTTACTTTTTGTTCCCAATGGGCAGAAATCAGTAATTGCACCTTAGGTGATTGATTGCAAGGTTTTAAGACTCCAGTCACTGCTCATTAAAGTAAGGTGCAGAATATTGTCTTTTAGACTATGTTATTTCCAGTTGACCTTGTTGTACTCCACAGCTATGGCCCCAAATCTCCAGGCTCAATGACTCATTCTTTAAATGCTTTTGGTATTGTTAAGAAGTTTACCTATTGTGCCCTGTTTGTTCAATAAAAAAAAATGGATATATTTACAATATACACACATAAGTTTGTAGAAATGTTGTCTGCCAAGAATACTGGAAGTACCATGGTCTGCCAGAAGAACAAACAAATCTGTGTTGGAAGAAGAAGAGCCATAATGCTTCTTAGAAGCCAGGATGACTAGACTTCACCTATCAATTGCTGTTGTTAAATGCTGTGGCTCCCTAAATTTGCCCCTATTTGTTCTTTGATGATCTTTATAGTTTCATGTTTTACATTTAGGTTTTTGATCCATCTCTAGTAAGTTTTGTATGTGGTGTGAGGTATGAATTTGTTTCATTTTTCTGTAAATGGATTTACAATTTTGACAGTGCCCTTTTTTAATGAGACTGCTTTCTGCCTGTTTAATAGATTTCAACCCTTTGTCCAAGATCAGCTCTCTATAAGTAGATGGATGTATTTCTGGGTCCTCAATTCTGTTTTATTGGTCTATGGATCTATTATTGTACCAGTATCAGGCTGTTTTGTTTACTGTACTTCTATGTAGTTGTTGTTACTAGGTGCAACTGAGTTATCTCAGGCTCATTATTACCTTATGTACAACTGAACAAAACACTGACCAGTCCTAGACCCATCCGAACAACTGCTATGTTTGAGTCCATTGTTGCAGCCACTGTTGGGGGGGTCATCCTTTTTTTTTTGCTGATCCTCTAATTTACAAAGCATGGTGCTCTTTTCCAGGGACTAGTCCCTCCAGATAACATGCCCAAAATATAAAAGATGAAGTCGTGCTGTCCTCAATTTAAAGGTCATTCAGACTATACTTCTTCCAAGACAGATTTTTTTCTTCTGGAAGTCCGTGGTACTTTCAATATCCTTCACCAATACTGTATTTGAAATGCATTGTTTCTCTCCAGTCTTCCTTATTCATTGTCCAGCTTTCACATGACTAAAAGTCAATTGAAATACCACAGCTTAGGTCAGATGAAGTTCTCAAAGTGACATCTTTTCTCTTTAACACCACAAACAGATTTTTTGCAGCAGATCTCTTTTGCAGCAATACATATCATTTGATTTCTTGACTGCTGCTTCCATGAGTATTGATTGTGGACCTAGGTAAAAAGAAATTTTTGACAACTTCAATCTTTTTTCCATTTATCATGATGTTATTTTTTTTTGTCTAGTTGAGGGTTTATTGAAGGCTATAGTCTTTGATCATCATAAGTATTTTAAGTCCTCACTTACAACACACAAGCTAATGTCATCTTTGTATCATAGGTTGTTCATGATCCTTCCTCCAGTCCTGATGCTTCATTCTTCATATAGTGCAGTTTGATGGATTATTTGCTCAGTATAATGGATTGAATTAATACAGTGAAAGTATACAACTTTGACACACACCTCTTCCTGATTTAACACCATGCAGTATTCCCCTTGTTCTATTCTAACTCCCTCTTGGTCTACGTACAGGTTCCACATGAGCACAGTTAAGTGTTCTAGAATGCCCATTCCTCACAAAATGATCCAAAAGTTGTTATGATCCACACAGTTGGAAGCCTTTGCATAGCTAATAAAACACAAATAAGCATTTTCTCTGCTTTCAAAGAAGATCCATCTGACATCAACCATTACATCTCTAGTCCATGTCATCCTCTGAACCTGGCTTGAATTTGTGACAGCCCCCTAACAGAAATCTCTGAGAGTTGATGGACTGCTGCAACCATTTTTGCATTATTTTAAACAAAATTTTACTTGTATGTGATATTAATAGTTAGATAATGTCCGCATTTTATAAGGGTCACCTTTTGTTGGAATGAGCACAAATAAGGATCTCGTCCAGTTGGCTAGTCATGCAGTTGTCATCTAAATTTTTTGACATAGGCTAGTGACTCGACATAGACTTGGCTTCCAATGTTGCACCAGTTTGTTGAAATGTTTTACTTGGTATCCCACTGATTCCTGAAGCCTTGTTTTTCACTAATGCCTACAATACCACCAGCCTCCTAAGATGATTGAACATCAACCAGTTCTTTGTGGTATAATGACACTGTATTCCTTCGATCTTCTTTTGATGTTTCCTGCATCATTCAACATCATTGCCCATGTTGTTGTTGTTGTTTAGTGCCATCCAGCTGGTTCCGATGAATAATGTCTTTGTGCAGGGTTTCCATGGAGCACTTGGTGGGTTTCAGTTGCCAGTACTTATCCTACAGTATTGCAGTTTCATACAATATTTCAAGTTGAAGCTTGAATTTTTCCTCAGTTCTTTGAACTTGGAGAAAAACTGAATTTGTCTTCCCTTTTGGTTTTCCAACTCTAAGTCTTTTCACAGCTCATCATAATACTTAGTCTTCTTGAGCTGCCTGTTGACATTTTCTTTTCAGTTATTATATTTCATTATTTCTTCCAGCCACCAGTAATTATCAATGCATCTTGATTTGTTAAGATCTAAATGATGCAATTACTCCTCTGATGTGATCATATGTGATCATCTCTGATTTGATGTAATTCTCCTAGGTGACGTAAAACCTCACTTTTTTATGTTAACAGGGAGCATGGTGACTCTGTAGGATAAGCACTGGACTGTACACTACAGGGTTGGTGGTTCAAGCCCATCAGCTGCTCTGCAAGAGAAAGATGAGGCTTTCTACTGTTGCAAAGATTTGCAGCCTCAGAAACCCTATACAGGGTCACTATGATTTGAAACTGACTCAATGGCACAAAACAACAATGTTAATGAAGTCATGTGAAATCTACAGGATTAAGTTGTCAATCACTTTTGAAATATAAAGAGTAAAGAAGTGTGCAGAGACAGATGGGCTTACTGCCACCAAGAAAGATGAGCCAGGAGTGGAATGTGTCCTTTGTACCTGGAGTCCCTATACTGTGAAACTTCTAGATCCAGAGGAAGATTTGTACCAAGGCACATATAGAACTCCAAGGAATGCTGGCCCTACCTAGACTAAAATAAGGGCATTGCTCCAGAGCCAGTGCTCTGAAGTTGAATTTCTAGCCTCCTAAACAACGAGAAAATAATCTTTTTTGTTTGTTTGTTTGTTTGTAAATGCCATCTAATTTTGGTATTTCTGCTATAGCTGCGCTAGATAACTAACACAGACTACCTCCAATTTTCCTAAATCAATACTTACATGTTCCAATAATTAATGGAATTTTGAAGTAATTTCTTTTCATTTTGAGGAGAAGTGTGCAATCAGCAAATGAAGATCCTGAAAGCTTTGCTCCACCCACGTTACTAAGGTCAACTCTGCTTTGAGGAGGCAGCCATTCACCACTTGTATTTGGAATGTCTCCTAACCTGAGGGTTTTATCTTCCAGCACTATACAACACAACGTTCCACTACCACACATAGAATTTTCAATGATGAATTCCTCAAAAGTGATCCATCTGTTTCTTCTAGTCCTGGTATGGTGCTATATGATAAGCGCTGAACTGGAAGATGGGTTTGAAATGCAAGGTCAGCTGTTAAAATTCACCATGCTTTCTTTCCTCAGAAATCCTATAAAGGGAAAATGTGAATTGGAACTGACTTCATGCAATTAACAACAGCAATCTAGTCTTAGTCTGGAAGCTCCACCACAGTAATGCTGCTGGTATTTGAAATTCAGTGGGATAATTTCCAACATCCCAGGAACATACAAGTGACCATACTATAATAAATTGAGAGACAAGTGGGGCTTTAGCTATATAGTTGTTGTTATTGTTGTTAAGTACTATCGTGTCAGTTTCTACTCACAGTGACCCAGAATAGGGTTTCCAAGGATCGCTTGGTGGATTTGAACTGCTGATTTTGTGGTTCACAGTCCAGCAATTATCCTACAGTGCCACACCAGGAGTTTGGTTATATAGTAAGTTTTTAATTGGTAAGTGTGAGACTGCCCGCTTTGTTGTTCTTCTTCAATCTTGCTTTGCTTATACAAGGTCTCTTTCTTTCCCATATAAAGCTTATGATAGGTTTTGCATCTCTAAAGAAATAGTGTTGGAATCTGCTTTGGAATTACATTATATCTATAGATCACTTTGGATAGTATTGATATTTAAAAAATGTTAGTTCTTCCTATCAATGAGCATGGTATATTGTTCCATATATGTAGTACTCTTTCATTTTTTTCTATAATTATGTTGATTGTTATTTTCATTTTTTGGTATAATTTTTTTGTATCAGTTGATTCTTTTTTTTTTAGTTCATTTATTCCCCCAAACCAAGTTTATGTGCTGTGGTATGGCAGTGTAGGATAGGCACTAGACTGCAATCCACAAGGTCATCAGTTCAAATTCACCAACTGCTCCTCAGAAAACCTATACAGCATTGCAATAATTAGGAACAGAATCAACAACACTGAATAATAACCTACTAGTTATTTTCCTTCACTTCTCATCCCACCCCTAGTAACCATAAAAGAATGTTTCTTTTACTACGAAAACCTTTTAATGACTTGCTTCTTTTTCTTTTTTCCAATGTATTCTTTGTTTTTCATGGATGGGTATGTTCCCTATAGATGTGTGAATGACAAAAAATTACATACTTAAAATCACATTCATGAACAGGAATTCTATAACCTTTCCCATGTTGAAATGGATTCAATGTATTTTCAAAGTCAGGGTAATTCACAATGAATTATGTGAATGAGAAAAGTTATATACATTAACTCACTATGAAGTACACAAAGAAAAAAACAAATTGATATATTTTCAAATTACTCCTTATATCATAAGGTTGCAAGGTCCTCAACGTGTTGTCTGAACGAGAAACTAGACTGTTTCTATCAGTCTTGTTCTTGGAACAAAAAACAAACAAACAAAATGAATTTCACAAGCATTCAAAGTTCTCTGTTATGCATAGTCAGAGAAATTTCCATTACACTGTGAATATATATATGTATGTATTTATATACACACACAGTTTTTTTTCTATTGTTGAGGTAGAACACAAAATTGTTTTCTAATTTAAGAAAAAACTATAAGAATGAGGGAGTCCTAGCTAGTGTGGCACCGTAAGATAAGCCCTCAACCCCAAGGTGGTTTTTAACCACAAGGTCAGCGGTTCAAACCCACCAGTCGCTCCTAAGAAACCCTATATAGGGATGCTCTGTGTCAGAACCGACTCAACAGCACTTAACAAAACAACAACATATGAAGGTGAAATAAAAGTATACATATTTCCAAAGAATTCACAATAACTCTAAATGGTTCTACATCTTTAAATTTTTAAAAATTATTTCTATTTTTTTTTCTCTTTATTTCCTTGAACTCCCAGTCACTCAAATTAATAGTTGCCTACCCTCTAGTTCCTCGGAACCCTGTATAAGATCGCTATGGGTCGGATTCAACTCAATGGCACTTAAAAACAACCCTCTAATTCCACCACTAATCTTTCAGTTTGTCATACTGTGCTGACTTGCATGCCTCTGTGATGCTGGAAGCTATGCCACCAGTATTTTATATACCCAGTAGGGTCACCCATGGTGGACAGGTTTCAATGGAGTTTCCAGAACTCAGACAGACAAGATAAAAGGAGAGGCAGTCTATTTCGACATATTTAGCCACTGAAAATTTTGTGAACAGCAGTAGAACATTTTCAGATATAGAGGCAGCAGACGAAATGATTTTGAAATAACACCAGGATATGGTCAGATGTATTGCCAGAGTATGAGCTCCTCAGGATGAAAGGCATTCAACATATCACTGGTGAAGAACTGCCTTCTTAAAGTAGAGTTCACTGTGAAGATGTGACTATAGTAAAGCTTTTGGACCTTTATTTGCTGATGGGGTACAACTTAAGACGAGATTAAACTGTTGCCAACATCCATTAATTATCAGAATATGGGATGTATGAAGTATGAATCTAAGAAAATTGTTGTTGTTAAGTGCCGTCGAGTTGGTTCCGACCCATATCGACCCTGTATAGGGTTTCCAAGAAGCAGCTATGTGTTGGAACCTATTCAACAAAGAATCGCAATACCTACCAAACAAATTCTTGAGCATGATTTATTCTTTGTGAAACACACATGATAATAGTCTTTTATGTGATAACTTGGATTAGTGTTTACATTTGGAGATGGTAAACCAGGTTTATCAAACTCTTGTTGTTTTTCTTGTTGTACTACTAATTCTTGATCATACTCTAATCCTTTTAAACTTTTATTTTTGTCTTCTTGCTAATTTATTCTCATAAATTTGTAGTTTGGCATTAGACAAATTTACTGTACTTTTAAATCATTATGACAACATAAAATGCAAAATGCAGTCTTTAATGTTTTAGGGTTGTTAGAACAGAGAAGTGAAATTATGGAACGTTTTTAAGTGGCTTTACATTGTGAATTTGCATTATATAATTAAAAATTCTAAAAAATATGCTCTAATAAGGAAAGAATATAAAAGTATTTTGGAAAACAGCAATTTTAGCTTGAATTCTAATGATAAGATCTCAGTAGCCTGAATTAGAATTTAGGACTCCATGATCTTTAGTAAGGAGCTCTGGTAGCATAGTGGATACAAATCGGCTGCTAACCTCAGGATCAGCAGTTCGAAACTACCAGCTGTTCCACCTGAGAAAGATGAGGCTTTCTGCTCCCAAAAAGAGTTATAGCCTTGGAAACCCTGTGCAGGGTCATTATGAGTCATAACCAACTCCAAGGTACATAACAACAACAACAATAACAATGATCTTTTGTCTTTTTTATGCACACATTCAAGGTTCACTGGTGGCACATGATTAAGTACTAGACTACTAGTGGAAAGGTTGGTAGTGAAAATGCACCCAGCTATTCTGAGGGAAAAAATTCCTAATCATCTACCTGGTCCTGTAAAGTTTACAGCCAGGAAAACCTTATGGGAGACATTCTAAACCCTGTCATATAGCATGAATAAGAATCAACTTGGAGGCATACAACAATAACACACATTCAGTCAACAATATTTGTTGAGCACCCACTATGTTTCAGGCACTATTCTAGGTTTTGACTCATACTGATCCTGCACAGGATTTCTGAGGAGTGGCTGGTGGGTTTGAACCGCTGACTTTGTGGTTCAAACCTATCTTGCCGTCCAGTGCTTATCCTACAGCACCATATCAGGACTCCTAGTTCTAGGTATGCAATCATGAGCAAACTAGGCACGTTTCCTGTCAAGGAGCTCTGGTAGCGTAGTGGTTACGAATCGGGCTGCGAACCTTAAGGTCAGCGGTTCGAAACTACCAGCCGCTCCGCGGGAGAAAGATGAGGCTTTCTACTCCCGTAAAGATTTACACCCTCGGAAACCCTGTACAGGGTCGCTATGGGTCGGAACCGACTCGACGGCACTTAACAACAACAACAGGTGAGCCTGCTGGGAAGTTTAGAGAAAGATCTGGGGAGAGGTTTCTGTCTTTGACAGGAGATCAGGGATGATCTTTCTGCTTTGGAAAACAAAATAGAAGGTAGTGAGAAAGTGAATCAGTTGTGTGTCTGGAGCCAGGGGTGTGACAATGTGAATACCAAGAGTCAAGATGTGAGAAAGGAATGTGTTTACTGTGTCCTTGGAACAAAGAAAATCAAGTCGGGGTAGTGGATGAAAAGTGAGGTCAGAGAGAACTGAGTGGCCTGACACTGAGGTTACAAAAAAAACCAAACAAACCCAAAAACAGAAAAACCTAGGACTTTCAGAATAAAAATCATGCCCTCTGCCCTAACATCTGCCTTTTAGACGCTTTGAACTCTTAGAGGTTCTCTCTTCTGGCAGTTGCATTAGGTTTTACCATAATAATAATAGTTACTGGGGTTTTTTAATCATAGAATTTTTTATGTCATTTCTAAAATAACATAATAATTAAAGATAGTCTACTTTCTTATTCCAATCTCTGCATGGCTTGACACTTTTAAAGTATTTTACTAGCTTATTAATAAAGGTCAATTTTTTTAATGTCATTTTTTTCTTACTATAATTCACATTTTAAAATAGACCATTACTGCCTTATATTTATTCAAATAATTTCTTTCTTTATGTAACTCACTTTCATTTCTCTAGTGGGTTAATATATCCTATTTTAAATTTTTTGCTCCAAACAAGTTATGATTCAATATGACAGAATTCATATATGCTTAAGTCACTTTGCTTATAAATTAAACCCTTTGTTAGAGACTAATATTTTGAGAACTCACACCCACTTACAGAATATTGATGAGTAAATAAAACCTTCAATTTGCCTGTTTTTCTTGGCTTATGTTTCTTAAAATCTGCATGTACAGATAATATGTATAAGGGAACATATTTTTTAAAAAAGCAACTTAAACAGAGTGAGAAGGAAATATTCAGATGTAAACATAATAATAATTTTGCTTATATTCTCCCAGTATTATTGCCCATGTACAAGTACTATAAGTACATACAGACAATTCTATCACTTCATACATAGCACAGTTCATACGCTTATAAATTTTAAAAGTATAATATTGAAAAACTTTAGTAGTTAAAGTGAATGATGTAGTAGTATCTTCAACTTACTAAATTTGAAAGTAATTTAGTGGGGAAACATATTATAGTACCAAATTAATTTATGTAAACTTAAAAATATTAAAGTCAACTATATATTGGGTGGAGCACTGGTGGCATAGTGGTTAAAGTGCTCAGCTGCCAACTGGAAGGTCAACACTTCAAACTACCAGCCTCTCTCTATGGGAGAAAGATGTGCAGTCTGCTCCTATAAAGATTTGCAACCTAGGAAATTCCATGACTCACTTCTACAGTGTTCTCTAGGGTTGTTATAAGTAGAAAATTGAATGGACCGAAATAGGTTTATATATGAGGGTAGGTCAAAAAGTAATACTAGTTGAGTTCTAGTTCATTTAGGCATGCATTAATTCCTAGCAAAACATGTCTAAATATATCTATGATCAATGGAAGGCTGCAGACAAGTTCTCTCAATGATACACTTGTTCAATCTTGTTAGGATATCTTAAAAAACTTGGGAATCCATTTGGAATCCTTAACACCATTCACCTAACAGTCTTCCTCTTGGCCCCTGAGACTTATTTTTGTAACACACTCAAATAATACTTAAAAGGAACATAACCTACATCCCTCAAGAATACCCAAACTGCCATTTTCATGTGGTGTAAATTGAAGAGCACAGAAATCTTCCGGGAAGGGTTAGAGAGATAGAAACACCACTGTCAGAAGGGTGTAGACTTAGATTGAAGATATGCTGAAAAACAATAGTTTCACATTTTGCTATTTTTACTTACTCTCATATAGGACTTACCCTCATATAGCATATAGAATCGGGAGTCCTGGTATAGTGCTGTTGGATAATCACTGCAAGTTCAGTGGTTCAAACCTACCATTAGCTTCTTGAAAATCTTGTATAGGGTTTAGAGTTTCCAGTGTTTTGGTATGATAAGCCATATCATAACAATAAACATTTCCAATAACAATTTAGGGTAAATCCATATTGAGTGAAGAGGATGAAAACTTCTAAAAATGTCAATTTATTAATATTGCTGATCTATCACATGTCATAAAACAGCTCCAAATTACAATGGGTTGCTGTGTTATTAGGTGCCATTGAGTCAGTTTCAACTCACAGCAACCCTATGCACAACAGAACAAAACACTGGCCAATCCTGAGCCATCTTCACAATTGTGAAAATTATAATGGGTAAGAGTGACCAATTCGATAAACTATTTCTCAGTGTGTTATTTATCATTAAAACATTTTTCTACTTAAAGTGAAATTTATACTGTTAATTTAAGTAGATTCCTGGTGAAGGTAAATTTATTTTTTCTGTCTATATTAGTAAAAACAGCATCATAGACTATTTACATTTCTTCAGTGTATTACCATGATTAGACATATGGCCTTCATTATCAGAATGAACTACGTTTGAGAACAATATCCAATATTACTGTTGTATTAACTTACACAGTTAATTAATCTCCCTATGCCATTGTTTCCTTGCATGAAAAAAGGTATAACATTCCAACACAAGTTCATTGAGAATATAAAATGATAATATGTGCTTATTACAACATGTGGTAGTAAAATTAATATCAATACTAGTGAATTTTGAGATGTTTTCAGGTTCTTATTCATATAATTTAAATATTTGTCAATATAAATAAAAAGAAATTATATAATTATAACAATAAAAATAATATAATAAAAAAAATTATCCTTTGTGAACCTGATCTAATCAGGTGAGTCCTAAGGTCAGAGACTAGAAAGGCCAGAAAGCCTCAAAACAGCAAAGATGCTCTTCTGTTGTCTGGGAAGAAGCAATATGCCACGTTACAGAGAAAGCCATATACCAGGGAACAAAGGGTGGCCTCTAATCCTATAATTGCAAGGCACTGATTTCCATGAGCTTTACGTAAGGTAACAACGCTGCCAACTCCTTCAGTTCAGAGTTGTGAAATTCTGGGTAAAGGATCCAACTAACTTGTGCCTGGACTCCTGACTCAAAGATACTGTAAAATAATGAATTTGTGTTTTTATAAACAGGTGCTAAATTTGTGGTAAGCTGTTATACAATGCTGTTGTTGCTAGTTGCTGTTCAATCAGTTGTGACTCATGGCAAGCCCATGTGTGCAGAGTAGAACTGCTTCATAGGTTTCTTCAGAGCTGTCATCTTTTTGAAAGCAGATCACCAGGCATTGTCTTCTGAGGCACCTCTGGGTGGGTCCTAACTGCCACCGTTTTGGCTAAAGTGACGCATAAAGTAGATCTAGCCAATATGCTATTAAGGGGTTCCCTACGTAGTAATAGATGACTAATACTCTTCATTTATTTCAGCAAATTTAAAAGGCCATATTCTCAATTTCAAATATTAATTTATTTTTGTATCTCTTGGGAGAACTAACATCTTTACATTATTTAACTTTTTAATAGGATTCAATTTAGTAATTAAAGTTTCATCTTCCTTCATTACTTCTTCACAAACATTTAGACAATTTTCAACAGTTTTTTGAGTACAGATGAAAAATAGGTAAGACTTCATAAAACTTAATTTTTTTTTTGGCCAAAAGGCAGCATTTTGAAAATGAAAATGCAAGTCTTGAGTAGGTAGAAATTTTTCACAATATACATATGAATAATTATGAATGGGTTTAAATATAACATACTGAGGCTTTAGAATGTTTGTATCTAACAAACTAACATCAATAATCACACAGCTAATTAAACTTTATCATCAATTCAGCAAAGAACTTGATTACAAAGATTAACATGGTGTCTTAGCCTTGACATCAACTTCCCATATGATACACTTAAAAAGGCATCTTTTTAAAAGCTTCCAAAAAAATCAGTGGTCAGTATAAAAGCTTCAACATGAGTAAAGAAAAAGATGAGCAGGATTTCTCCTTTACCGTTAACCTACTGTCCTGGAGTTAAACAAACTTAAATCTTAAGCTCTGAGACAGGGAAAAGAGAAAATGGCAAAGGAAATTAATGAAGACAGGAGAAGACTGATAAAATGAAAGAGCAAGGTGCTCTGACTTATATAACTGCTTCTGATTAGCTTCGACTTCACTCTCTCCAATCAACATTACTTTTTGATGCAAGATTATTTCTTCTAAAACATTATTTTTGGAATGTTATTTCCCAATCCAGAAAATTTTAATTACATAAAATAGCTACAAAAGTAAAAATGTACCTGGACTCCTAAATGTATATATCTCATCTAGTTTCCATAATCTTTCATCACTCTGTCCACCCATATACAGTTACGCTTCTCTTGTATTAGGACAATTTATTTTTACCAATGCACAAATCATGATGATTTCTCTCCAATTCTTTCTCAGGTAATCCTACCCATAAATTAAATTTAACTCAATAAATATATTCATTGTGCTCCTACTATATATAAGACACTGTGAGAGACAGTAAGATGAATGGAACACTGACCTCATTGCTGCAAATAGTATCTTTTACATGCTAGATGCTGGGAAGATACACAAGATAAGGAATGTATAAATGAAAGGTGATGTTATCAAAACTATTATGTTTTTTCCTTTCCCCTTTCATTTTTGAAAAGGAATTACTGCATCAAAATCCATTTCATCCATGACTACTTATCTACTTTAATTCTTATTTATTTTTTCAATGGATATTATAGTCTATACCCCTTTTACTCAAAGTATGATCCAAGGACTAAAGCATAAGATCACCAGTATTTATGAAAAATTCAGTATGTGAGGTACTGCTCTAGACCTACTGAAACAGAGTCTACTTTTAAATTAGAGTTTGCTTCTAAATAAGGTCCTTAGCTATTCATAGGCGCATAAAATGGTTATAACACATTGTTTATGTCATAAGGAGCCCTGGTGATGAAGTACATTATGAATTCAGCTGCTACTCATCAAACTGTTAGTATGGTGTCTCAGTTTTGTATGGTCATTGCAAGGGATTACTGAGTCCAACTGACAAGTAGAGAGGGTTGGAGGAGGAATGATTGTAGTTGTTAAGTGCCATCGAGTGGGTACTGACTCATAGTGACCCTATGCACAACATAACGAAACTCTGCCTGGTCCTGGGCCAACCTCACAATTGTTGCCACACTTGAGCCCATTGATGCTGCCACTTTGAAAATCCATCTTGCTGGGGGTCTTCCTCTTTTTCTCTGAACCTCCACCTTACCAAACACGGTATTCTTCTCCAGCTAATGGTCCTTCCTGACAATATGTCTGAAGCATGAGAGACAAAGTTTGGCCATCTTGGTCTCCAAGGAGCACTCTGGCTGCACTTCTTCCAAAACAGACCTATTGGTTCTTTTGGCAGCCCATAGCACCTTCAATATTCTCCTCCAACACCATAACTCAAAAGCATCAATTCTTCTATGGTCTTCCTCATTCACTGTCCTGCTTTCGCATGCATGTGAGGTTATTGAAAAAAACCATGGCCTTCATCTTTCTCCTGAGAAGCAGCCAGTGGTTTTGAACCTCGGGCTTTATCCCACAAGGTCACTGGGTGTCCTCCAACAATTTAAGAATCATTGACCAAAATGAATGTAAAGAACAACTAAACAAAGGAAAGGATAACAAGGAAATTCACAAAAAGATATATGGTATTACAAATACTTCTTCTTGTTCACAGCCACTGTACTCTAGTTGATCAATTTCTTTCATGGGAGTACGATTTAGCAATGGAAACTGCTTTGCATGTGTACTGTATACTGTTGTCATTATGTTCCATTGAGTAGTTATGTTCCAACTCATAGTGACTCTGATGGGGTTTTTGAGGCTGCAAATCTTATGGGACAGAAAGTCTCATCTTAGTATTGAACAAATAATATATTGTAGAAAATTAGAGGCAGGTTTTTGTCAGAGAAAGAACTTACAAATAAGGGAGTAATTATAGAGTGAACTGTATTTTTTATATACTGTTTACATGTACACATATACATCCAAGATAGATACAGAAATAAATATAGATGTGAGATATGCATCGGGCTTCTGACCACATGGTTGGGGGTTCAAACCCACCAGCAAAAAAAAGAAAATACCATGGCTTGGGTCAGGCACACTTTAGTCCTCAAGTTGACATCTTTGCTCTTCAACACTTTAAAAAGGTCTTTTGCAGCATATTTACCTAATGTAATATGTCGTTTGATTTTGTGACTGCTGCTTCCATGAGTGTTGATAGTTAATTCAAGTAGAATGAAGTCCTTGACAGCTTCAATCTTTTCTCCATTGATAGGAGTGTAGTTTATTGGTCCATTGGTGAGGATTTTTGTTTTCTTTACACTGAGATGCAATGCATACCAAAGGCTGTGGTCTTTGATCTTCATCAGTAAATATTTTAAGTCTTCTTCACTTTCAGTAAGCAAGTTTGTACCATCTGCATATCGCAGGTTGTTAATGAGTCTTCTTCAAATTCTGATGCCACATTTTTGTTCATATAACACAGTTTTTCAGATTATTTCCTCAGCATACAGATTGAATAAATATGGTGAAAGAATACAACCCTGTTGCACACCTTTCTTAGTTTTAAACCATTTGGTGTTCCCATGTTCTATTCATACAACTGCCTCTTGGTCCAGGTACAGATTCCTTATGAGCACAAAAAAGTGTTCCGGAATACTCATACTTCGCAATGTTGTTCATAACTTGTCATGATCCACACAATCTGTGAAGGTCTTTATGTTCACTAAAGCACAGGTAAATATCTTTCTGGTATTCTCTAGTTTCAGCCAAGATCCATCGGACATCAGCAATGATATCCCTCATTCCATGTCCTCTTCTGAATCCAGCTTGAACCTTTGGAAATACTCTGTCAATGTATGCTTGCAGCTGTTTCTGTATTACCTTTAGTGAAACTGTACTTGCATGGAATATTAAAGATATTGTCCAATAATTTCCATATTCTGTTGGGTCACCTCTCTTTGGAATGGGCACAAATACGGATCTTTTCCAATTAGTTGGGCAGATAGTTTTTTTCCAGACTTCTTGGCAGAGATGAGTGAGTGCCTCCAGTGCTGCATCACTTTCTTGAAAGATTTCAATTTTTATCCCATCAGTTCAAGGTGCCTTGTTCTTTGCCAATTCCTTCAATGCACCTTGGACTTCTTTCAGTATTATTGGCTCTTGATCATATGCTACCTCTTGAAACGGTTGAACATCAACCATTTCCTTTTGGTACAGTGACTCTGTATATTCCTTCCATCTTCTTTTGATGCTTTCTGCATCATTCAATAATTGGCCCAATAACGAAAATCGACACTTGAATTTTTTCTTCAGTTTCCCCAGCTTGAGAAAAGCTTAGTGTTCTTACCTTTTGGTTTTCTGACTCCATATCTTTACACATTTCGTTGTAATATTTGACTTTGTCTTTTTGAGCTGACTTTTTGAAATTTTCTGTTCAGATCTTGTCCCTCCTCATTTCTTCCATATTTCTACACTGGAGAGCAAGTTTCAGTGTCTCTTCTGATGTCCTTTTTTTTTTTTTAATGTTTTATTGTGAATTATATGATAGTTTACATGTGAGAACATTAGCCTTACTTTCATCCTGTTGTATACTATTTCATTGCCATGGTTACATTCCCCTCCTTGCATCATCAACCAACCAAAGGGTATACCCTGCAAGCCTGCTCCCCACACCCCATCAGCACACAGCCTCTCTCCCTTTCTGGGTCTAGAGTCCCCGTCTGCTCCATCTCTCCACGTCGTCGTCTCTGCCTCCATCTCTGGTGTCACTGCTTCTCTGAGTAGGTTCTCGCACTCCGCTCTTCTCCCTTGATGGTTCCAGGGACCTCCCCTCCTGGATTGCAAAGTGAATCACTCCCCTCCTTTTGCTACAGAACATCCGCCTTTACATTTCCAACCCTCGCAGTCAGTCTTGATAACAATTATTCACCGTTGTATCACAGGGGACTTATCCCCATCTCCTTTTATCAGCACCTCCCAGACAGATTGGATACTACTCAGTGGAGATTCTACCTTCCTCCATACTCTCTGGATATAGACTCCCTCTTGAAAGCTTGTAAGCCAGTCACTTCTTGCCTTTGTAGCCTCCCATTTTGGGTAGCCAATGTCCAAGTTGCCCATCCCTGTCTACTCTGTGTATGGAGGGGGTGGGAATGATCCATGCTGTAAACATTTGTTCCCTCTTTTGAGCTACTGAATCCATAGGTGTAGGTCAAGCTCATCAAATTGTATCAGATTACTCTTTTTTTCCTCTTCTTTCTTTTTCTAGATGAGCTCTGATCTTCCAGTCATTGAAGCCAGGTCAAGTGGGTATTATCTGCAAGTGTGGGTGTTCTTATGCATATGCCCTCTCTTCTTATCAGCTGGATGCTTCACTCTCCACTCTAGTCCTCTGTGGCTATGTTACTGACTCTGGGTCCAGTAGTCCCCAGGTTTTGCCACACTGATGACCAAGCAGCTCTCCATCCAGGTTCACAAGAGTCTATTAAATGTTGTAGGGCTTAGCTTGCAGCTTTATTGCTGTTCTTCCCTCACTTCCCCTTATCGGTGAGGAACGTGGTCACCAATCAGAGTGTATATTACCATTGAGTCTTAGTCTTGGAAGGAGTTTTGCCCTGAGGGGACCTGACCACTTGCCTTGATGTCTTCTGGGCAAGCAACTTGCTTGTTTTTGTAGTAATCATTTGGACTGCCTATATTGTTTTGTATTTTACCTGTCGGTCTTTCTTTCAAGAAGTATCTTCTGTTCTTCTAGCCGCTCCAAGCTGGTCTGCTTGTCCTTTCAAGTGGAAATTTCCCACCTTTGACATCCATTTTGATCTTTTCTTTCTTTCTTGTCTTTTTAATGACTTTGCTTTCTTTCTGTATGATGTTCTTGATGTCATCCCACAACTCTTCTGGTCTTTGGTCTTCAGTGTTTAATGTGTCAAATCTGTTCTTCAGATGATCTTTAAATTCAGTTGGGATATATTCAAGGTCATGTTTTGGCTCTCGTGGACTTGTTTTCATTTTCTTCAGCTTCAGCCTGAATTTTCATATGAGCAATTGATGGTCTGTTACACAATCTGCCCCTGGTGTAGTTTGGACTGATGGTATGAAACTTTTCAATTGTCTCTTTCCACAGATATAGCAAACTTGATTTCTGTTTATTCCATCTGGTTGGGTCCATGTGTATAATCATCTTTTATGCTGTATAAAGACAGTATTTCCACCACTTGTCTGTCAGTTTTTCGTACTGTGGTGGTTTGTGAGTTACCGTGATTCAGAAAGCTCTGCCACCGATATTTTAAATACCATCAGGGTCATCCCTGGTGGACAGGTTTCAGACGAGCTTCCAGAGTAAGACAGACTAGGAAGAAGGAGTGATGAACTACTTCAAAATATTTAGTCACTGAAAACCTTATGAATATATGAGTATTCTGGAACACTTAATTGTGTTGATGAGGAATCTGTACATGGACCAAGAGGCAGTTGTTCAAACAGAACATGGGAACACTGAATGGTTTAAAATTAAGAAAGGTATGACAGTGTTGTATTTTTTTTTACCACACTCATTCAACTTGTATGCTGAGCAAATAATCCGAGAAGCTGTGTTCAATGAAGAAAAACCTGGCATCAGGATTTAAGGAAGACTCATTAACAACCTGCGATATGCAGATGGTACAAAGTTAAGAGGACTTAAAATGTTTGCTGATGAAGATCAAAGAGCACAGCCTTCAGTATGGATTGCATCTCAGTGTAGAGAAAACAAAAATCATCACCACTGAACCAATAAACAACATTCTTATCAACAGAGAAAAGATTGAAACTGTCAAGGACTTCATTCTTCTTGGATCAACTATCAACACTCATGGAAGCAGAAGTCAAGAAATCAAACAACGTATTCCATTAGGCAAATCTGTTGCACAAGACCTTTTTCAAGTGTTGAAGAGCAAAGATGTCAGCTTGAGGACTAAGGTGTGCCTGACCTAAGCCATGGTATTTTCAATTACCTCATATGCATGTGAAAGCTGGACAGTGAATAAGGAAGAATGTAGAAGAATTGATGCTTTTGAGTTGTGCTGTTGGAAGAGAAAATTGAAAGTGCCATGGGCTGCCAAAAAAAAAACAATAGATCTGTGTTGGAAGAAGTGCAGTCAGAGTGCTCCTTGCAGGCCAGGATGGCAAAACTTCATCTCTCATAATTCTGACATATTGTCAGGAGGGACCAGTTGCAGGACAACGATATCATGTTTGGTAAAGTGGAGGGTCAGAGATAAAGAGGAAGACTTCCAGTGAGATGGATTGGCAAAGTAGCAGCATCAATGGGCTCAAGCATCGCAACAAATGTGAGGTTGACCCAGGACCGGGCAGTGTTTTGTTCTGTTGTGCATACGGCCGCTATGAGTCGGTACAGACTCAATGGCACCTTACAAAAACAACAACAAAGACAGTATTTAAAAGAACAAATATTTAGTTTTGCAACATTCTCTCATGCGATCTCCAGCATCATTTCTATCACCAAGGCCATATTTTCCAACTTCTGATCCTTCCTTGTTGTTTCCAACGTTTGCATTCCAATCACCAGTAATTATAAATATATCTTGATTGCATGTTTGATCAGTTTCAGATTGAAGAAGTTGGTAGAATTCTTCTATTTACAGTGGTTGTAAATGGGCTCAAACATAATAACAATTTTTAGGATGACTTAGAGACAGGCTGTGTTTAGTTCCTTCTTGTGCATAAACTCCAATATGTCGCTAAGAACTCAGAATTGACTGGAAGGCACCTAACAGCAACAACATAGGGTTGCTATGAGCCAGAATCTACTTGATGGTAGTGGAATTTTTTTGTTTGTTTATTTTTGTCTATTATATAGAATGTGGCTTTTTGTTTTTCATAGAATTTTATGTTATTGGCTATTTCTTGCCTAACTAGTTAATCTCTTAACTGAAGGCCCAGCCCCTGAATTGTCCTGTGGCAGTCAAATACTTTGTATATTCAAAAATTTATAAGTTATAATGGTTGCATTATATTTAATATACAACATTTAATAACAAATTGAAATGTAGTAATATAACTCTACCATACTAACCATAAGACAGTTTTCTAAATAGCTGCTGAAATATAACATATAGTTTATAATCAATGTTTCCACATTTTCCAATAATATTCTTTATGTGATTGTTGTTAAGTGCCATTGATTTGGTTTTGACTCATAATGAAGCTGTATAATATTTCTGAAGAGAAGCTTGTGTGTTTGAACCGTTGACTTTGAAGTTAGCTGTGCACAGCATCACACCAGAACACCAATGTTCTTTACAACTTTAACCAAACCTGGACTCTGTTGAAATTTAAAGCACTGAATTTACTTGTGTTGTTTCCTTTTATCTAGTAGAGCCACTTCCCTCATTTATGACCTTGTTGTTAACTACTGTTGAATTGGTTCTGATTCCTAGAGACCCTGAATAGGGTTTCTGAGGACAGGAGGGTGAATTTGAACCTCCGACCTTGTGGTTGTAACTGTGCTTTTGGTCCAGTGCATTATCCTGCAGCGCCACACCAGAATTCCCACTTATGACACTAGCATATTTTAAAAATCTTAAACCAATTTTTTTGAGTGCCTCTCAATTTGTGCTTTACTTTGCATAGTTTTAATGACTCAGTTAAAAATGCACACAATCTCAAATATTCAATGTGTGCAATACTTATTAATGTCATTATTCTTTCTGATGCTCAAAAATATTCCAAATAGGACTATTAGGAGGAATTCCTTCAAGTTATCTTTTGTCTTCTGACAAATTCTCTTCAGTTTGTGAGCACTTTCTTTCTTCCAGCACAGCAACAAGATGACCCACACTTAATTTAAATTGTACTTTCCATTGTCTAGTGTGGGGTTATACATTTTTCCAGAAATTATTTCTTTATTTTTGTGGTGAGAAAAATATGGGCATTGTCTATGCTCATTGCCACTGAGGCATCATTGCTTCTAGGTTATGCATTCATATTAGTATTTTCCATTCCCAAACCACTCACCAGAATCTTTCTATGCTTTTAAAACTCCATATTTATGTCTTTCTTCTTTCATATTGAGAAGCCTGGTTCTGAGCAAATTCAATGTATTTATTCTAGTTTAATTCCAAGCAAAGCAGTTTTAAATAAAACATTATTGATCCATCAAGTATGGTTCAGATGTTTCCACAGTTACGTTGTTCTTAGACGAGATCTCACAAAGAAGTGCAGTTAGAGTGTTGTGTAGTAATTATCTGACATATATTTTTTCTTCTTTGTTATCGTTTTATATGTTCTTAAATTCACTTGTCTTTGTATTCAGTTTTAAAGTTTTTTTCTCCATCCTTGTTTTATTTTGGAATACATAAAACATTACTATGGCTATTAGTTTTTGCTGTTTTATTTTATTATCATTGATATTTTTCTTTCACAAATAGTGTCACAAAAATTAGTTTTAAAAATTGTTCCATGATTTTAAAAATATAGCTGGAAGTTTATTTTCATGGTGAATTTCTGGAACTGTTGGGTCAAAAAGTAAATGTGTATGTAGGTTGATTAGATATTGCTAAAGTCCATGTTGTATTTTATATTCACACCAATGATAAAGGAAATAAAATGGTTCATTTTCTTAAGATTTTAGTAATACCATATGTGAGAATTAGTATTTCATTGTAGTTTTAATTTCACTTATTGTAAGCAAATATAAATATATTTCATGTTTCAGAATTATTTGTATACAAATGTATACACAAGTGTTTGTACATTGTTTTTATATATTTATTAACTTTGCAATTTGTATTATTTTTCCTTGTTTTATATATATATGGAGCTCTGGTAACGTAGTGGTTACAAGTCGGGCTGCTAACCCCAGGGTTGGCAGTTTGAAGCTACCAGCTGTTTTGCGGAAGAAAGATGAGGCTTTCTGCTCCGGTAAAGATTGACAGCCTTGGAAACCTTATGCAAGGTCGCTATGAGTTGCAGCAGATTTGCCTAATGCAATAAGTTGTTTGATTTCTTGACTGCTGCTTTCATGAGTGCTGATAGTTGATCCAAGAAGAATGAAGTCTTTGACAACTTCAATCTTTTCTCCATTGATAAAGATGTTGTTTATAGGTGGGTAAGGGTTTTTGTTTTCTTTACATTGAAATGTAATCCTTACCGAAGGCTGTGTGCTTTGATCTTCATCAGAAAATGTTTTAAGTCCTCTTCACTTTCAGCAAGCAAGATTGTTGTATCATCTGAATATCGCAGGTTGTTAATGAGTCTTCCTCCAATCCTGATGCCACGTTTTTCTTCATTTAACTCAGCTTCTTGGATTATTTGCTCAGCATACAGGTTAAATAAGTATGGTGGAAAAATACAACACTATCGCACACCTTTCTGAATTTTAAACCATTCAGTGTTCCCATGCTCTCTTTGAACAACTGCCTCTTCCTGGTCCAGGTACAGATTCCTCATGAGCACTATTAAGTGTTCCGGAATACTCGTACTTCACAATGTTGTCCATATCTTGTCATGATCCACACAATTGAAAGCCTTTGCATAGTCAGTAAAGCACAGGTAAACATCTCTCTGATATTCTCTGCTTTCAGCCAAGATCCATCAGACATAATCAATGATATCCCTCATTTCACGTCCTCGTAAGCATTCAGCTTGAACCTCTGGGAGTTCTCTGACAATATATGCTTGCAACCATTTCTGTATTACCGTTAAGTAAAACTTTACTCACATGGGATATCAAAGAGATTGTCTGATGATTTCTGCATTCCCTTGGGTTACCTCTCTTTGGAATGGGCACAAATATGGCTCTCTTCCAGTCAGTCCACCAGGCTCTCTTCCAGTCAGCTGTCTTCCAAATTTCTTGGCAGAGATGAGTGAATGCATCCTGTGCAGCCTCACTTTCTTGAAAGATATCAATTTTTATCCCATCAATTCCTGGTGTCTTTTTCTTTGCCAATTCCTTCAATGCATCTTGGACTTCCTCCTTCTGTATCATTGGCTCTTGTTCATATGCTATTTCTGGAAACGGGTGAACATTAACCATTTCCTTTTGGTACAGTGACTCTGTGTATTCGTTCCATCTTCTCTTGATGCTTTCTGCAGCATTCAATAATTTTTCCCAGAGAATCTTTCAATAATAAAAGTTGAGTCTTGAATTTGTTCTTCAGTTCCCCCAGTTTGAGAAATGCTGAGCATGTCCTTCCTTTGGTTTTCTGATTCCAGATCTTTGCACATTTTGCTATAATATTTGGCTTTGTCTTCTTGAGCTGACCTTTGAAATTTTCTGTTCAGCTCTTGTACCTTCTCATTTCTTCCATTTGCTTTATCATCTCTACCCTGGAGAGCAAGTTTCAGTGTCTCTTCTGACATTCATTTTGACCTTTTCCTTCTTTCTTGTCTTCTTAATGACTTTTTGCTTTCTTCATGTATCGTGTTCTTGATATCATCACACAACTCTTCTGGTCTTTGGTCTTTAGTGTTTAATGTATCAAATCTGTTCTTTGATGATTTCTAAATTCAGGCGGGATATAGTCAAGGTCATATTTTGGCTCTCAAGGATTTGTTTTCATTTTCTTCAGCTTCAGTTTGAATTTGCATATGAGTAATTGATGGTCTGTTCCACAGTCTGCCCCTGGCCTTGTTTTGACTGATGATATGGAGCTTTTCCATAGTCTCTTTCCACAGATATAGTCAATACGTTTTCTATTTTTTCTATCTGGTGAGCTCCATGTATATAGTCATCTCCTATGCTTCTAAAGAAAGTATTTGAATTGAACAAATCACTGATTTTGCAGAGAATTCTACCATGCATTCTCCAGCATCATTTCTATCACCAAGACCATATTTTCCAACTACTGATCCTTCCTCTTTGCTTCCAACCTTTGCATTCCAATCACCATAATGATCAATACATCTTGATTGCATTTTTGATCAATTTTAGATTGAAGAAGTTGGTAGAATTCTTCTATTTCATCCTTACTGGCTTTAGTGGTTGGTGTGTAAATATGAATAATAGTGATATTAATAGTGATCTTCCCTGTAAGAACACGGATATTATCCTATCACTGACAGCATTGTACTTCATGACTGATCTGGATATGTTCTTTTTGACAATGAATGCAACACCATTCCTCTTCAATTTGTCATTCTTGGCATAGTTAACCATGTGGTCATCAGATTCAAAATGGCCAATACCAGTCCATTTCAGCTCACTAATGCTTAAGGTATTGATGTTTATGCGCTCCATTTCATTTTTTGACAACAATTTTCCCAGATTCATACTTCATACATTCCATGTTCCTATTTTCAATGGATGTTTATAAGCTGTTTCTCTTCATTTTGAGTTGTGCCCCATCAGCAAATGAAGGTCCCATGGGCTTTACTCCATTTGCATCATCACGGTCAACTGTACTTTGAGGAGGCAGCTCTAACCCAATTGCATTTTGAGTGCCTTCCTACCTGAGGGGCTCTTATTCTGGCACTATATCTAATAGTGTTTCTCTGCTATTCTTAAGGTTTTCAGTGAGTAAATATTTGGAAGTAGTTCATCACTCCTTCTTCCTATTCTGTCTTCATCTGGAAGCTCATCTGAAACCTGTCCTCCATGGGTAACCCTGATGGTATTTAAAATACTGGTGGCATAGCTTTCAGAATCACAGCAACTCACAAGCCACCACAGTACGACAAACTGACAGATGACTGGTGACTGATTAAAAGAGTCTATCATTATTTATTTTACTTGCATGGTTTTATTTTTGCTAATATAGCTTAATTTATGCATTTAAATCTTATCCATTTAGTGTTTACTATTGTTTATCTGAAATTAACCTAATACAGGTATTACAAACATTATCATGGTATTGGCGAATACTCTTGCCAAGTAATTCCTCAGTGCTTAAAAAACTCAGATGGCTGTGGTAAATTGGTTGAATATGAAAGTTGGGAGGCATTTTTATTTCTGAAATAACTTTTTAATCCATCAATATTTTATTTATTTCTTAATTCATCCATGGAATATATAATAAGTGTTTTAAAACGACTGTACTAATTATCTTAGAAATATTATCTGAAGATTCACAGCACCCTTAAGATGTGGGTAATTTCATTATTCTCATTATATAGCCATGGTATTTTCAGTAACCTGATATGCATATGAAAGTTGGACAATGAATAACTAAGACAGTAGGAGAATTGATGCATTTGAGTTATGGCCTTGGTGAAAAATATCAAAAGTACTATGAACTCTCAGAAGAGCAAACAAATCTGTGTAGGAAAATTATATAGCCAAATGTTCCTTAGAAGTCAGGATGGCAAGATTTTGTTTCTCATACTTTAATTATGTTATCAGGAGAGACCAGTCCCTGGAGAAGAACATCATGCCTGGTAAAGTTGAGGGTCAGAGAAAAAGAGAAAGACCACCATCAAGGTGGAATAGCACAGTGGCATCAGCAATGGGTTCAAGCATAATAAAGATTGTAAGGATGGTACAGGATGGGGCAGTGTTCTGTGCTGTTGTACATAGAGTTACTATGCATTGGAACTGATTTGGTAGCACTTAACAACAGATAAGAAAGTTTAGTAATTTGGTCATGGTTATAAAAGTAGGCAGTGGCAAAATCAGTACTAAAATTCAGATATCATTACTCCCAAGACTATGCAGCATGCTATATAACCAGCAAGCATGGTAGGCGATGATTATGAAGTGCAGCCAGAGTGCTCCTTGGAGGCCAAGATGGCCAAACTTCGTGTCTCATACTTTGGACATGTTGTTAGGAGGGACCAGTCACTGGAGAAGGATATCATGTTTGGTAAGGTGGAGGGTCAGAGAAAAAGAGGAAAATCCCCAATGAGATGGATTGGCCAGGTGTCAGCATCAATGGACTCAAGTGTGGCAACAGTAGTGAGGTTGTCCCAGGATCGGGCAGTGTTTTGTTCTGCTGTGCATAGGGTAGCTATGGGTCGGTACTGACTCAATGGTACTTAACAACAACAACAACTAACTACAGGTGCAGAAATACCTAAGTCAGATATGGTTACTGCTCTCAAATTGCTTTATGTCTGGAAAGGAAAATAAATATGTATTTATGTATGTTGTTGTTGTTAGGTGTCCTTGAGTCAGTTCTGACTCATTGTGACTCTATGAATAGGAGAACAAAACACTGCTCAGTCCTTTGTCTTCCTCACAATTGTTATGTTTGAACTCATTGTTGTTGCCACTGTGTCAATCCAGCTCATTGGGAATCTTCCTCTTTTTCTCTGACCCTTCACTTTTCCAAGTATGATGTCCTTTTCCAGAAACTTGTCCTTCCTGATAACATTTCCAAATGATCAGAGATGACATCTCTCCATCCTACCTTTTAAAGAGCATTCTGATTGTGCTTCTTCCAAGAAAGATTTGTAAGTTTTACTGGCAGACCATGGTACTTTTAATAGTTTTCACCAATACCATAATTCAAATATGTCAATTTTTCTACGGTCTTCCGTATTTATTTTTCAACTTTCACGTGCATATATTGTTACTGTTAAGTGCTGTCGAGTTGGTTCTGGTCCATAGCGACCCTGTATAGGGTTTCTAAGGAGCAGTTGTTGGATTTGAACCACTGACCTTGAGGTTCAAAATGACGTTGTGATCCAGTGCATTATTCTGCAGCTCCACAGGCAAATGAAAATATCATGACTTAGGTCAGGCATACATTCGTCTTCATATCTTTGCTGACATCATTGCTTTTGAACACATTAAAGATGTCTTTTGCAGCAGATTTGCCTAATGCAATACATCATTTGATTTCTTGTTTGCTGTTTCCACAAGTGTTGATTGTGGTTCTAAGAAAAGTGAAGTCTTTTACAACCTCAATCTTTTTTCCATTTATAATGATATTATTTATTGATCCAATTGTGATGATTTTTTTTTTTTTACACTGGGGAGCAATCCATACTGAGGGTGGTGATCTTTGATCTTCATCATTAAGTATCATTAAAAAAAAGTTTTATTGTGAATTATGTGATAGTTTACATGGGAGAATATTAGCTTTACATTCATCCTATCGTATATCATTTCATTGCCATGGTTACAATCCCCTCCATGCATCATCACCCAACCAACGGGTATACCCTGCAAGCCTGCCCCCTTGTTGTCAGCACACCACCCCATTAGTAAGTATTTTAAGTTCTTTTAGTTTACAACAAGCAAAATAGTATCATCTGTATATTGTAGGTTGTTAATGAGTTTTCCTCCAATCTTGATGCCACACTTTTCTCTATATAATCCAATTTCTTGGGTTATTTGTTCAGCTTGCAGATTGGATGAGTACATTTAAAAGATGCAATCCTGGTGCATCTCTTTCCAGATTTTACAACACTGTGTCTGTATACCCTTGTTCTGTTCTAAAGACTGTCTCTTGGTCTATGTACTAGTTCCTGATGAGCTCAATGAATTGTTTTGTAATACCCATTCTTTACAATGCTATCCATAGTTTGTCATGACCCATACAGTCAAATTCCCTTGCGTAGTTAACAAAACACAAGTAAGCATCTTTCTGGTATTCTCTGATTTCAGCCAAGATCTGTTTAAGGTCAGGAATAATAAACATCCCTCATTCTTCTTCTGAATCCTGCTTGAATTTCTGGCAGTTCTCTGTTGATGTACTGCTACAATAATTAAAAAATTATCTTCAGCATAATTTTAGTTGCATATGATATTAATGATATTGTTTGACCATTTCCGCATTCCATGGACTCATCACCTCTCTTTGAATGGGCACAAATCTTTTCCAGTTGGTTGACAAGGTAGCTGTCTTCCAAATTTCTTGGAATAGACAAGTGAGTGCTTCTAGTAGTGCTCAAGTTCATTGAAAAATTTCAATTTCTATTCCATCAATTCCTGGATTCTTCTTTTTCTCCAATGTTTTCAGCACAGCGTAGACATCTTCCTTCAGTACCTTCAGTTCTTGATCATTACCTTTTGAAACAGTTGAATATCGACCATTTCTTTTTGGTATATTGACTGTGTATTTCTCTCAACAACAAACAGTTGTATAAGGATCTCTGGTGACATAGTGGATTATGAGCTGAGCTGCTAACCTCAAGGTCAGTAGTCCGAATCTACCAACCACTCTGCAGGAGAAAGATGAGGCTTTCTGCTCCTGCAAAGATTTACAGCCTCAAAAACCCTATGCTAGGTCACTGTGAGTCAGAACCAACTCCATGGCACATAATCACCACCACCATTTTTACAGTAGATACTGAGGTAAGATAGAAAGCTCAGATAGATGTAAACAATGATGGAAAGAGAAAATTATACATCTGAGTATTTGCTTTAGAAAGCATCTGTGACAGTTTTGAATATCATTCAGAAACTATTTACAACCCTCTCCCCTCCAACTTTGTGTAGTCCTTGGCTCAATAAATGTTATGCTTGGACATTTGTCTTACTTTGGCCTTATGTTGGACTGAATGTACACTTTCACATTGAATTTGGCTATGTGACTTGCTTTAGCCAAAGGAATGATTGCAGTTATGGTGCAGGCAAAAGCTATGAATGTGCTTGAATAATGGGCCTGCATCTTGTTATTCACCATCACATAAGAAGAATGATCCCTGGGTAGCTGTTGCTCATTCACTCTTATCTGTTAATGAATACTCATTAAGCAGAATAGAAATGAATGTGCACTAAGCTCAACAAGAAATTTCAGCCCATAGCTTGAAATAGAACCTCAGATGTATGAGAAACAAATGTTTGTTTTTGAATATCATTAAGATTTTGTGGTGTTTTTGTAGTAATAGATGACTATGAGACTATTGAAATTTCTATTATATTTTTCATCCTCCATATGTACTTCAGCGGCCTATGCATATAAAAATAGATTCATAGTTTTGAAGCTACACTGGAAAAATTTGTTGTCATTTATTTGTATTATATTGGATAAAGGAATCTCTTTGAAATATTATCATTGAATAAAATTAGATGTCTCCTTTAACTTCATAACAAGAGCCCAGGTTGTCCTCAAGTACTAAATATTACAGCGGATTTACAATTTATGGACAAACATACTAAATCTAAAAAATAAATAAGCAAAAAAGCAAGAGATCTCCAAGGTGAAATCCATCTTCAGAAAGCCCAGGAGGATGTTGATTTTCTAGCAAAATAAAGTACCCGTTTACAAACTGTTAAGTGTCTTTAGACCTTCTTTGTTGAGATACTAAGAAACATCTTTTATTATTTGTATACTGTTTCCTGACTTACATGAAGCACATAGTTTATTGAAAAGAAGTTCTGTTTCCTTAATAGCATTTATCAGTTACAAATTCCATAGTAAGAATCCTCTAAAAAGAAACATGAAGACACATTTTAAGAATAATCAGTCAAAAATCAATTGTCCATAGAATTGATATTTAAAATTTTGTTTTGTTTTGTTTCAGCAGTGAATGGTAGGGACTATATTTAAGAGTGCGGGAAAACAGCATATTTATTTTTATTTCTACTACCTGTTAACTAAGGAGCTCTGGTAGCATAGTGGTTATGAATCGGGCTGTGAACCTTAAGGTCAGCGGTTCGAAACTACCAGCTGTTCCGCGGGAGAAAGATGAGGCTTTCTACTCCCGTAAAGATTTACACCCTCGGAAACCCTGTACAGGGTCGCTATGGGTCAGAACTGACTCAACGGCACTTAACAACAACAACAACAACCTGTTAACTAGGGAGTCCCGGTATGGTGCTGTGGGTTAATGTGCTGGACTGCAAAGTCAATTGAACCATAAGGTCAAGGTTCAAGCTCACCAGCCACTCCTAGGAATCCCTATATATGGCTGCTATGGTTTGGAAACCAACTCAACAGTACTTAACAACAACAACATGGGAAAAATATTGAATGATGCAGAAAGCATCCAAAGAAAATGGAAGGAATATACTGAGTGACTGTTACAAAAAGAAATGGTCAATGTTCAACCATTTCAAGAGGTAGTATGTGATCAAGAACCTCTGGTATTACAGATAGACGTCCAATAGACACTGAACGCATTCTCAGTAAGAAAAGGCTCCAGGAATTGACAGAATACATACTGAAAACTTTCAACAAACTGACGCAGCACACTGGAGGTACTCATTCTTTTATGCCAATAAATTTGGACAACAGCAACTGGAACAACCAATTGTAAGAGATCCACATTTGTGCCCATTCCAATAAAATGTGGAAGTTATTTGACAATATCATTGACATCACATACAAGTATAATTTTGCTGAAGGTAATTAAAAAATTGTCTCAAGAGCACAACAGGGAACTGTCAGAAATTCAAGTAGAACCCAGAATTGTTGTTGCTATGTGCCATGGAGTCGGTTCCAACTCATAGCGACCCTGTACAGGGTTTCTGAAGCTGTAAATCTTTACGGGAGCAGAAAGCTTCATCTTTCTCCTGTGGAACAGCTGGTAGTTTCGAACTGCTGACCCTGATATTAGCAGCCCAATTCATAACCACTGTGCTACCAGAGCTCCCTAGAATCCAGAATAGGATGTGGTAAAAGGAATATCAATACTTACCTCAGATGAATTTTGTCAGAAAGCAGAGAATACCAAAAAGATGTTTTACATGTATTTTATGCTTATGTTTATATATTTTGTTGACTGTGCAAAGGTTTTCAACTGTGTGGATCATGACAAACTATGGATAATATTGTGAAGCATGAGTATTCCACAACACTTATTTGTGCTCAGGAGGACTCTGTAGCTAGAGGAAGAGACAGAACAGAACAAGAGAATACTGAATGGTTTAAAAGAAAAGGTGTGTGCCAAGGGTGTATCCTTTCACCATACTAATTCAAGCTGTATGCTGAGCAAATAATTCAAAAATCTATATTATATGGAGAATGTGGATTGGAGGAAGACTCATTAACAACTTGCAATATTCAGATGATTCAACATTTAAATACTCTTGAAGCACAGAGGACTTCAAATACTTACTGATGAAAATTAAACACTGAAACCATCAGTATAGATTTCACCTCAATGTAAAGAGGACAAAAATCCTCACCACTGAACCAATAACTAGCATCATAAAAAAATGGGAAAAATAATTGAAGATGTTAGAGACTTTATTTTGCTTGGATCCACAATCAACACTTGTGGAAGCAGCAGTCAAGAATTTAAATGACTGATTGCAAGTTTGCCGCACAAGACGTCTTAAAAGTGTTAAATAACAAAGATATCAGTTTGAGGATTAAGGTGTGACTGACTGGAGCCTTGGTATTTTCAATAGCTTCATATACATGTGAAAATCGCACAATGAATAAGGAAGACCTTAGAAGAACCACTGCATTTAAGTTATGGTGTTGGAGAAGAATATTGAACACAATATGGAATACCAAAAGGACAAACAAATCTGTGCTGGAAGAAGTGCAACCAGAATGCTTTTTATAAAGCTAAGTGGTGAAGACTTTGCCTCTCATAATCCAGACATGTTATCAGAAGGGACCTGTCGATGAGGAAGGAAATCATGCTTGATAAAATGTAGGGTTGAAGAAAAGGAAGACCCCCCCCCGCCCCAAGGAGGCAAAATGACAGGATGGTAGCAATAATGGGCTCAAAGGTAATACAATTGTGAGGATGGTGCAGCACCTTTCAATGTTACAGCAATTCTGGTTGTACTCTGTTTGAATTAATATATAGTTCTCTGCAAAGTACCTTTACATTTATGATTGTTTTATAATAAAACTGCAAAAATCTGAGCATAAAACTTACTTTAGAATGTAAAATTGTTGAAAATAATTCTCTCACCAATTTGTTTTTATTAACCATAAATATATTTTCTTGTCAATTGTTATAACTGCCTTGTATATTTCCTTTATATCATATTCACACTTTAACATCTATCCATTTTTTTAATTGATTTTATTCACTGACAAAATTGTGCAAAGGAGAATGCTAGGTAACAGAAATAACTTTATATACTGTATAGAACTACAAAGTAACAGGAAAATATGTAGAAAAATCCTTCTGGCAAAAGTATAGTCTTCTTAAGCATACACCACAAGTCAGAAATTTAAGCACAGGTATTATTTTAAAATGGAAAGTTTCTATTTAACGGATGAGATCAAGACCACAGATTGGAAGAAGATGCATGTCATAACTAACAGTAGCCCTGGATTAATATTTTGAATATGCAAGATAGTCTTGTGAAGAAAATGAAAAACATCATCCAAAATAGAAAATGAGCAAATCATTACCAAAAATAAAAAAAGTAAGGACAAGAAAAGCAAAACTAAAATCTAACAAGCATATGAAGAGATTTTCCAAACTGATTAAAATAAAAAAATGCAAATTCAAACAACCATGTGATTTCATCATACAACTCTAAGTCTGACCCAAAGTATAAGTTATAGGAAGGTATGTGTGATTGAAGAATTTCCAGTACCCTGTAATGGGACTTTAAAGAGTTACAACCATTCCTTAGAAGTGTATTCCACTGCTTATTTATCAATTATTCTGCAGGATGGTGAGACTTTGTCTCTCATATTTTGGACATATTATTAGGAGGGATCATTCTCTGGAAAAGGACATCATTCTTGGAGAAGTGAAGGGACAATGAAAGAGTAAGCCTCCAGTAAGATGAATTGGCACAGTGACAGCAGCAATGGATCAAGCATATCAATAATTGTAAGAATGGAACAGGTTCTGTCTCATGCTCTGGTTCCTGAGTCTGTTGCTGCTGAACCCACCACTCCTCCACTGTCACAGCTTTCTGTCCCTGGGTTGAGTAGGTTCAATGCACTGGAATTGCAGTGTCCAAAGAACATATTCCAGTATTGGCTCTTCTTCTTTGATGGTAGTGCGATCTAGGCTTCCTATAACTTGACAGGATTTCATTTTATTGGATCCACAATCAACACTCATGAAAGCAACAGTCAAGAAATCAAATGACATTTTGCATTAGGCAAATCTGCTGTGAAAGACTTCTTTAAAGTGTTAAGGAACAAAGATGTCACTTTGAAGACTAAGGTTTACCTGACTAAAGCCATGATAGTCTCGATTGCCTCTAAAGGCAAGCAAAAGCTGGATGATGCATGAGGAATACTGAAGAAGAATTGGTACGTTTGAATTATGGTGTTAGTGAAGTATATTAAACTTAACAAGTGACTTTCATAAAGTTCATGGGAAAATAGAATTAAGAGATAATGGAATTTTTCTGTGTACTTTGAAGCTCTTTGTACCATGAAGTGCCAGAAGAACGAACAAATCTTTGTTAGGAGACCTACAGTTGTAATCCTCCTTATCATAATCAAGATTCATTTCATATACATTACATATCAGGAGAGATCAGTTACTGGAGAAGGACATCATGCTTCATAAAATTAATAGTCAGTAAAAAAGAGGAGAACCCTGAAGGAAATGTATTGACATAGTGGTGATAATAATGAATCAAGAATAATAACAAGGATGAAAAACTTCCTAATACATTCTATGAAGTAAGTATAACCCTCATACCAAAACCAGG
>NW_006408537.1:20593746-20609335 GCF_000296735.1 Chrysochloris asiatica | reverse complement strand
CAGTGAGATGATATACGATGGAATGAATGTAAAACTAAAGTTCTCCCATGTAAACTATCATATAATTTTCAATAATATATATATATATATAAAATAGCAATGTGACAGTGGTGTAGAACTAGACAGTGTTTTGCTCTGCTGTTCTATGAGTTAGAAACAACTTGATGTCACCTAAAAGCAACAAGGAGTTGTTATACAAAGGAGTCCTAGTATTGCACTGTAGGATAAGCACTGGACCACAAGGTGATTTGAACCAGAAGGTCTACCATTCAAAATGACGAGTCGTTTCTTGGAAACTCTGGAAGTGTAGTTATAAGTAGGAACCAACTCACTAGCACTTAACAGTAACAACAATAGGTAAAATGTGCTTGGCACACGCCCTATTATACTCCAGTTGAATTCAATTGTTTTGAGGTTCATAAAATCATCCAGACAAATCTTAAAAACTGTGCTTAGTGAAAAATCAAAGTTTGAATCAGCTATATAGCAAACTAGGCTTTTATAAAAATAAGAATACAATAATATACACGTCCCAAGAACATACGTTGACAAAAAAGATTAGAATGCATGTCTGTGGCGAGGCATTGTAGGGAAGTTCAAGGATAAAAAGAAACTAAGAAAATAAGAATGATTGGAAACCAATATCTAAAATCTACTTTCCAACTTTTTGGACTTACATTGAACCTTTAAATAATTGATCTAGAAAAACCAAGTAAGAGATATCTCCTTTTAGGTTTCAATAATAAAATGTGGCATAACTCACATCTGTAAGTTAAATGACTGTAAATAGATAATTACTTGATAGTTTTGATGAAACAATAGAGTTTAAATATGAGGGAGTAGAAATTATTCTACTTGTTAGAATTGCAAACCAAAATATAATCTGTCAAAATATTTCTAACCTGTGTTTTTAAAAATATAACTAAAAACCAATATACTGAACAAAAGTTTCCAACATTTGTAACTTGGAAAATACACTACCCAGAGCCAACTAAGTTACTTGTTGAGTATGAATGAAAAGAAAAAGCAAAGATTTGTCAATGGTATGAAATTGCATTTCCCCAAAAGGAATTCTGATCAAAGGGCAGAGGTACCACCATGTTGTGCAACCTGTAGATGTTTTTTTTTGTTTGTTTGTTTTTAACTTTTGTGAACCTTACAAGTAAATGGCATTACTTACTTGTAGAAGTAGTCACTTTCATGGTGATAAAATATCCATTGATAGATAAGAAAGTTTCCTTTCCTAAATTGATTAACAGTGACAGAGGATAATATGGTGCAGGGATTTTATTAACAATTTCTTAGACACAGAGATAATCATTGCACTTTCATTACAGAATAACAAACAGTTTGTCTTTTCCTGTCTTGGTACTACATCTTATATGCTATTATACTCCTATATTCATTTAGCTTTTAATTTAGAAGAATTAATGCTTTGCTATTTTATTTCATGACAACCAAAGGAGTTAATAGTTGTCACTTAATTTTAACCTATTTTTTCTGATTCATGAAAATAATCAAAATATATAATAGTATTCATTTCAGAACTGCAAGCCAATTAGCAATATTCATTAGGGATTTTATAAGTTTAAATTGTGTCTTACTGGTAGAAACAGCTACATCATTAAATAGCTGTTCCAGTATTCTTGCCTTATTAAAAGTCAATTTGGGCGTTAGCAAGGCCAATGTACAATCAATTCTGTGACGATGGAATGTTAGAAAAGCAAAGAGAATAATCAAACAATTCTGTGACCGTAAGTAGCTAGAGCCTGTGCTGAAAATAATTGGATAAAGATGAAAATCCTTTGCATGACCTATTGTACTATTTTTCCACCTCACAGTTTGACATGAAACTTTCAAAAAATAGTACTATATGTGTATAAGTTCAATTTCGTTTAGAATTCCTGTTTGTTTTGTGTTCATTGATTGCAAACTAAACCAATGTGGAGAGTACTTTTCTACCCTCAAGTAGGATGAGCACTGGGTGTCTGAAACCAGTAACAGAAAAGGAGGATCTGAGATCATCACATCTATTTTATCCTTTGGCTTTAACCAACTAATACCACTACATTCTTCAGTATCCCCTCACACATGGATGAGGAAGGTAATAAAAGGCAAAAATAAATAAAGAAACAACAAAAAAACTAATTAGTCAGTAAAATGAATGTTTTTCTTCTTTTGCATATTCCTTTTTTTTTTTTTATGTTTCAGATTATATTCATGTCAAAACAAAAACTTGACTTTGAAGATCCTTTTTTTTAAAGAATACCAAATATCATCAATCTCTACATACTTTAAAGCCATCTTCCACAGAATTAGTTTCTTTGCTGCAGTGGTTGGCATTACTATAGTGAAATTTAAGCGATGAAATGTGGTAAAATGTGTATCTGATTTCACTGGAACGTTGAAAGCTTCTCTCTTTTTTATTTCTCTCTATCTAACTTTTCTTTCTCTCCTTCCTTCCTTCTTTCTTTCCCTCCTTCCTTCCTTCTGTTGAAGCTGAATTATGTGTTGTGCTACAGTTTAAATTATCTGCCATAAAATTTAGGATAGCAAGCACTTAGGATATTTGCATTATAGCACAGCCATCTACTACTATTTTCAATGAAGACAAATAGGAAGCCAAAGTGAAATTATATGTGTTACAATGCCATTTACTATATGTATAGGAAAAAATGTTCACACTACCAACTGCATTATATTCAGTTATTTGAGGGCTTTTTTTCAAGTACTTTCTTTAAGTTAAAATATACATTTTATTTTGATAAAATAATTTAAGGTATGGTTGCTTCAGATGACATCATAAAATTTTTAAAACAGAATACTATTTGAATTCAAATATTTTATAAATGTGATAGTCTGTCAATATATATTTATGTGTTTAAAATTTGTTGACATACTCATTAAACTTTAGAGCTAATGATGACTTGTGGTAAAGATTAGTGCAGTTCAGAAGGCTGGAGTAACTATTCAGTAATCTCCAGTGTTTCTGATGGAATGATAAAGGTAGAAATGTTCCATTTTCTAATCTGACTTTTGAAATCTGTTTAACTCACTGGTCAAGGTAATAATGATTCATATTTCACATGAGTTGCAAAGAGTGGCAATTTTATTATATGAAAACCTCAACATTTATTCCTGTTTACCTTTGAAGAAAAATTCTTATGGATACCCCAAAAATCTAAACCCATTTTGATTCATAACGATCCTTTATAGAGTTTTTGAGACTGAAAATCTTGACGGGGGCTGATAGTTCCATCTTTCTCCCTCTGAACAGCCGACCTTGCAGTTAACAGACCAACACTTACTCAACAGTGTCACCAGGCCTCCTTCACTCTTTTGGATATCCCCATTTTATATTCAAGATTTGTGATTATGGATTCTATTTGAAATAGTAATTGAGGTTATAGAGAAGCCAAAACATAGAAGAGTGTAAAGATCCCTTCCCCCCAGAAATGTAGAATTAAAAGACACCACTAAAATAGCCTACTTAGGCAGCAAATGATGCATTTATCTAAGAAAAAACAAACAGGAAAATCAACCAAGAAACTGAGAATCTGCTTTGAGTGTGGGCAGAGTAGCATCAAAGTGTCTGTAAGCCCCAGACAATGTTTTGCTGTCATTAAGATGGTCTGGAGTCCAATTGTCTTTGAATAGTAAAACTTTCTGATGATAAAAGAGCTGACAGTTTGGTATAATAGCCATCTGGAAAGTACCATTCCTGGTAATAGATTATGTGATATTTTCCCAAATGATTGTGGTGATAACCAAACTAATACCTAATAGTATTTTAGAGTTCTGATATGGTGCTGTAAGATAAGCACTGGATGCTAACTGCAAGGTCAGCATTTCAAACCCACCAGCTGCTACTTAGAAATCCTATACAGAAGTCACTACAAGTTGGAAACAACTCAATGATAATTAACAACAACAACAATAGTAATTTATAATATGCAAATATTTATCTATCTGGCAAAAATACCCCCCCCCCTTTTTTTTTTGGTGTGACATTGCAGCATTAGCCCTGGGCTACAAGGTCGACAATTCAAACCAACGAGCTGCACCTCAGAAACCCTATACAAAGGTTGCTTTGAAGCAGAACTAACTCAATGACCCTTAACAACAACAACCCCAGGATGAAGGTACTATTTCTATCTGTCAGCTTTCAGTGTAGAAAAGTGAAGCCAGCTCAGCATGAATTATCTAAGGTCAGACAGCTAATAAGTGATAAGTGCAGGTCTTAAAGGTTGTTAATTTGATTCTAAGTGTTTTGCCTCTTTATGAGTATTTAGAGTTAATAGAGTTAAGTCATCAAGTGTTATCTTGAATGACAAATTTTGACCTGTTTAGACAACAGAAGATCAAAAAGAAAACAAAAAGCATGTTTATGGTTTCAGAAGTTCAAATATCCTTTGGAACTGATGTCATAGTGAAGTAAAAACAGTAATAAATTAGGTATAAAAATCTGGGTACAGGTTTTGGAAGCACCATTTAAGAGTTGTATGAATAATATTGCTGTTGTTAACTGCCATCTAGTCAGTTCCAACCCATAGTGACCCTGTATAGGGTTCCCAAAGAGCAGCTGGTGAGCTTGAACTGTTGACCTTGCAGTTCAAACGGCTTCACAGTCTAGTGCATTAACCCACAGCGCCACATCACGACTCCTGTGAATAACATTGTTGTTGTTGTTGTTAAGTGCCATCGAGTCGGGTCCGACCCATAGCGACCCTGTACAGGGTTTCCGAGGGTGTAAATCTTTACGGGAATAGAAAGCCTCATCTTTCTCCCGCGGAGCGGCTGGTAGTTTCGAACCGCTGACCCTAAGGTTCGCAGCCCGATTCATAACCACTACGCTGAATAACATTAGTCCATGGCTTTTCTGGATTTTAGTTTGCTTGCTTTTAATAAATGAAAATGAACATTGTACCACTTGCCCCTCAGTATCATCAGAAAAATATAGACAAAAATCTATATTGTAGGCATCCACTAAAAAAATACTACACACACAAAAGAGCCACACATATCAGAAAGTTTATAGACCATTTCTCTGTTTGGATCACTAAATGTTTAGCAAACATGAGTAATGTCAGATTGATGAGAAATCAGAGTTGGGAATTGCAAAATGATCCAAAAGATGCCTTTTTTCTACTCCATACCCCACCACCTGAATCAATCAAAAATAATTTATTTTGAAATGTTTTAAGAGTGGTCACAATTCTCCTAAAGGCTCAGCTATACAGACTTCTCTGGAGGACTCCGTTGGACTGTTGGAACTACCTCACTAACCGGGAGACCAGCCAATGACTGACTAGTTTTGGGCTACAAAATACAAAAGCTTTTGTCTCATGTGAGACAGATTCTACGATGTAGTTTCATCTTTAGAGCTCCATATAGTATCAGAGTGGCACTGCACATCACATGAAACCACATCAATACATAGCTTTTCACCTTTCTATATACTGATTCCTTACTGTTTTTTACAGGTTTCCCCTGAGGAAATAAAGGATAGGTATTTCATCTCAGGCTATGTTTCTAGAGAACTTGACCTCTTATAAACTTTAATCCATGCTACTTAATCGAAAGCTACTTAAGGGTGACATTTTAAGTGACTTTCAGTAACTTATTTATTGATCACAAAACCAAACTTTGATAAAAAGAGAACAGCCGATTACTGAGATGAAAGCGAAGAGTACAAATCTGGAAGAAAGACTCCCGATTTCACATAGGCTGAAGCTGGACTCCTGGTGTGGTACTGTAGGGAAAGCACTGGACTGCTAACCACAAGGTTGGCAGTTCAAACCCACCAGTTGGTCTTTGGAAACCATATACCGGGTCATGACTGCACTTAACAACAACAACAACAACAAAGCTGGATAAAAATAGTTTGTAGCCCATAGCTGGACTACTGGCTGAAATGAAAATTAATCTTTGTGTTAAATATCATTGAATGATGTATATTTAACCTTTTCAAATTATCATTTTAGTTTAAAAGCAGAGTTTTATGTTTTGAATCCCTTCCCTAAATTTATCATTCAAAACATTTGCTTCTGTGTGCATTTAAACATTTCTCCTTATTCTTGTACTTTTCATGTTCTAGCATCTGACAGTTATAGATATGTATAACCAAGTTTTGAGTGTAGTTAGTTCATTCAAGCACACATCTGTCTTTGTAGTGGGAGCAATTGTGGATGTTACTCCACCACTAAATTCATACTTTCCTATTCTCACTGACTCAATGGCACCTAACAACAACAACAAAAATTCTCACCACAGGAAGCAATGTCCAGTTTTGAGGGGCTGATACTATACAGGAGTACCTTGTCTTACTGAATTTCACTTTATTGCACTTCATGGAAACTGAGGGTTTATTTTGTTTTTACAAATTGAAGTTTTGTGAAAATGGAGCAGATCTATTAATGCCTTTTTCCTACAGTTATGCTCACTTTGTGTCTCTGTGTCACAATTTTGGTCATTCTCACGATATTTAAAACCTGTTCATGGCAATGAACACTTACTAGACTGCAGTGTAGTGTAAGACTAACTTTTACATACATGGAGAAACCAAAATAGTGTGTAACTCACTTTATTGCCATGTTTGTTTCATTGCAGTGGTCTGGAATAAAACCAGCATTATGTCTGAGGTCTGTCTGTATAGAGTTCTGTAATTGCTGTACTGTTGAATATTTTAACAATTAAAAAAACCCAAAAACCTCATTCTTGACTTTGTTTCTAAACTTTTGTTGCCATCTTGTCTGCTCTCCTTTCACTTTTTTTTTTTTTTTTTGAAAAGTTAAAAAAGCCTTAATTTTTTGTTCCTGGCACCACTGCCACAATTTTCAAGGTAACATACCTGATGTAATGAAAAGAAAAAGCTACAACAGATAAAAGACCTCAGGAATGTACATCTAACTGACATGACAGTGCATTAATCAATAGGTACCCTTTTTGCAAACTGTGGCTATGACAGTTTTGAACAAGAAGGGTTTCCTGTTGAAGTTGCAGTAACTTTCCTGACTATGGATCATCCTTCCTTCTGTGGCAGATTTTTACTGTTCCTCTGATGCATTTGGGATGACTGTCTCAAAGTAACCTAAAGCTTTCCTGACATGTCCTTGCTCTCTCTCCTGCTAAGAACTGCAGCCCAGTTCTGCTGAGATTTTTGAACCTTCTGCTAATATATCCACTAATTCCACCACAAGATCCATAATCACCACAAGAAGGACTGCCAAAGCTTCTTCCACCAAAACTAACCCCATAATTTGATTTCTGCTGTCCACTCTGATTTCCAAAATCATTACAATATCCACCACTGCCATAGTTACCATCCCCCAAAATTTCCTCCTTCATTGTAACCATCATATCTTCCACCACCGCCACTGGATCCACCACCTTGGTTTCTATATCCTGGTCCACCACCATCATAGCCCCCTCTACTACTACAACCAGGACCACTTCCATAGTTGTCACCATCACATCCAAATCCATTCTATCCACCATCACCTTCACCATAACTACTTTTGCTGCTAACATCGCCACCACCATAGCTTCCTCTTCCATCAAAGTTTCCACTATGGCCAAAGTTCTCTAAACTAACTCTAAAGTTTCCTCCACGACCCATAAAGTTGCCAGATTCATCTCCATGACCTCTCTGTGACCCAGCAAACTGCATCTCTTGCTTAGAAAGAGCTCTTTTCACTTCAGAATTATGCCTATTAATACTGTGGTATTTCTGAACAACAATTTTATCAACTGTATCATGATCATTAAAAGTTACAAAAGCAAATCCTCTCTTTTTTCCGCTCTGCCTGTCTTCCATAACTTCTATGGTTTCAATCTTATCATACATTTCAAAGCAGTCTCTCAAACTATATTCTACTGTGTCTTCTTTAATGGCTCCAACAAAAATTTTCTTTATTGTGTGAGAAATATTGTCCATTCTGACAATGCAATCCAATGCAAACTCAACCAATCCAATCTGTACTCAATTTATCGGGAGAGAGGTTTTCTTTATTCGATTTTGCCAAATTGTGTGATCAACCCAGTAAACAGATGTGAGAGATGGCCAGCTCACAAACAGTTTTATTCCCCTATCCCAGAAAAAAGTCCCTCCTCCATTTCCCCTTTTACTGGGGGTTTTGGAGTTTACAATCTTTCCCTGTATGTTGCCTACTAGTCCTTCCTGGAAGCATTTTCACGGAAAGTTAGTTTCCCCCCACCCCATGAATTTCCCCTATTTCCTTTATGGGTGTATTCTACGAACTAGTCTCTTCTTCTACTCTGAGCTCCCTTTTGTTATACCAGCCTGCTACCCCCAAGATTCCACTTAATCCTGAAGATGGATCACACCAAAAGCTATTTCTCACAACTGTTAGATGCATCAGACTTTACAGAATCCTCTCTAGAAACAGCTCTCTTTGGTTCCACTACATGCCCATCAACCTTGTGTGGTTGGGCGCACATTGCTGCAGCTACCTCTTTGACATAAGAGCAAGTCACAAAACCAAACAAAGCCCATGGAACATTTTGTTTGAGTATGTCATCACCACACCATCTGTGAGTGTGCCCCATTTCTCGAAATTTTCTCTTAAACTATCATCTGTTGTTTCAAAGCTCAGACCACCAATAAACAGTTTTTGTAACTTCTCTGGTTCCTTTAGATCATAACCCTTCATTTTGACACCAGACTTGCCTCTTCCAACTCGAGTTCCATATGAGACCCTCATGCCAGCTGCAAAGCTGTTTGAACTGCAAGGTTGGTGGTTCAAGCTCACCAGTCACTCCTCGGAAACGCTATACAGGGTCGCTATGGGTCAGAACTGACTCGACGGCACTTAACAACAACAACAACAACAACTCTAACTTTTGCTGGTGTTTCTCAACTTTTTGACATGTCATTCACTCAGCATCTCAAACCTCTTGCAATCATGTCTCCTTAAATACCTACTTGTATCATCATTACTTGCTTATACTTATTCATGCTAGTGAGTCCTGGTGTGGCACTGTATGATAAGCACTAGACCATAGGTCAGCATTTCAAACTTACCAGCCACTCCTTGAGAACCTAAACAGGGTTGCTATGAGTCACAACTGACTCTACAGCACTGAACAACAACATTCAGGTTAGTAGATTTCTTTGGATTCCTAGTAGTGTTACAAAGGACTCAATTCTATCAGATACATCTACGCAACTATTCTCATTTTCCCCCCATCCAACTTTTATTTGAAGTCCATGGTTGACACTGTAGGATAAGCCCTGGGCACTCCTGGGAAACTCAGTATGAGTCATGATAAATCTGAACTAACTCAATGGCACTTAACACAAAAATTTTTTAATTATTTTATGCAGGTCCATGGTAGTGTCTGGTCATTAAATCATTATGAGAGGACAAATGAGATAAGGTTGATGCTTTACCAAAAGAAAAGAAAAAATATTGAAAAAAAAACAATGAATGGGCAGTGTCACCATTAGTGCTACCATTTCCAAAGCATTTTCTATTCATTCATGTAATATGGGCAATCATTCTTGAGATTCCTATTGTCTCTGTTTTAAGATGAGGAGACTGGATTCAGAAAATGTAAGCAATTTATGTAATAAATAGTATTTCCAGGATTCAAACTCACTAAAACATAAGTCCTTTTAATAAATATGCATAGTAAAAATTTATTATTATTATATAGCTGACTCTCAAAAACTTTTTGGAGTTGTTTATTTTGATGTAGCAGAACAACAAACTCCATGGTTTTTTCCCTCCTGGTTTTAGTTGGGGGCAGAGTCTTGACGCTGGGCTGAGGAGGGGTGGGCTGAGGAGGTGGTAGAGTGTTCCTGTTAATAATTTATATACTTTCCAGAGTCTTCATCTTATTTTATACATTCTTGTGAATATAGACATACTCACCACTCTTCATTTTCTTTAGCCATTCTTTTTCTCATTCTGTTTATTATCTCTCAGAACAAGGCTTTGTCTCATCAAAATATATTTTTTACCAGTGACCTATTTTTTAATATATATATATAGTTTATTTCAAATACATTCCAATGCTTTTACATTTTTAACGCTGCAAAAACTTAGTATTATGAGGATGAATGAGAGTGACCCTAAACAAACAGAATATAGTGTAATAGACCTACTCACACTGAATCTTTCTGCTCATAAAAACCAAAACCAAAACTGAAAACAAACTATCTCTTTTGTTCTTTTGCCAGTCAGCATTTTTTGATAGATACAGCATGTTTCTTCTATGCACCACATGAGAGATAGAAATAGCAGTAGGATCACAGATATTATATCTCCCTGTATAGCCTATAGGAAACAAATCATTTAAAACAAAATGTAGCTGTTTGAAAACAAGGAGAAATAAAGGAGTTGTTGGATGGTATAATTTAAAATGAAAACATTACATTATAATTTCTTGGACAAGAAAGAAATCAGCTTTTCCCTGAATATGTAAAAAACATACATTAAGGAGTTTACCAAATAAGTTCCCTTTAGTGTCAACGCTTACAAAGGAACAATGATTCAAGCATTCATAAATCAAAGAATTCTGTAATTTCAAATGGCAATTTATTTTCCGTAGGAAATAAGTCTATGTTTATGATCAGACTTATTTAAAACAGAATTTAAAAATACAGTGTAAGCAAACGTATGAAGCCACTGTGTTACTTAACAAAAGATAAGATTTCATCAAGATGGAGTATATGCTGTGATTCAATCCACAGCAAATTATTTACCCCATTGAGGCTGTTTGTTAATGGATTTGACAGCAAGATCATTGTATCACCTTTCCTGGTTTGTTTCCAGGCAGTGGATTATGAAATGATACATGGAAAACACAGATGTAGTGCCTAGCAAGTTAGATCTCATGTGCTAAATAAATTATTATGGTGATTGTTATTATGAGGAAAGCTTTATGATTGGAATAAAATCTGTACTTTCAATTTGTTCATGATCCCCAATATCTAGATCTTAAAAGTTTTGTGTATGAGCTCTTTAAATATACAATATTTTGAAATTCTTATCTCATACAGAAGTAATATTCTTTGACTGAGGGACTGTTTCATTTCTGATAGAAAAAGCATATGACTTGAAACCATTAGGAGATCAGAACTGAAATGGGATCTCTCTTTTTCTAGCCAGATTTGGAGCAGTTTCACACCATTACCTTCAAGGGTTATGAGTCTATCACATGTCCATTAGTGCACTTACCAAAGACAAAACAACAAATTATTTCCACAGTTCATTCAGGTAATGGATGAGAATGTACAAGAAGTTCCAGGTGGAATATCAAGATTCTGTTGGGGGAAAAAATAAGGTTTTGCCTTATAACATTTAGAGACTTCAAGAAAGGAAACAAGGTAATAAGAAAAGGTCAACATGTTTAATTCTAAAAATCATGAATAACGTGTGTTATGGTTTAGCAGCTTTAGTAACTTACTATCTGTTGCAAGTGTCACTGGTTTTTAAAAAGTATTGTCGTAAGAAGTCCTAGTATGGTGCTGCAGGATAATGCACTGGTTTGAACTGCAAGGTTGGCAGTTCAAACTCACCAGCCACTTCTCAGAAACCCTGTACAGGGTGGCGATGAGTCAGAACCGACTTGATGGCACCTTATAGCAACTACTGTCAGAAAATTTGTAAAAAAAAAAAACCCAAAAAACCCTATAATTTAAAAAGAACAGAGTTTTGTAAATAGAAATAAAGTAAGTGAATTTCTGCCTATGAAATATCCCATTACAGAGTGGATTACAATATAAGTGTTGTTGTTGTGCTGTGGACTGAGTTCTTACTAATACTGACCCTAGGAGTAATATTAATAAGAGCATGTTGTTGTTGTTACATGCCGTGGAGTCGGTTCCGACTCATGGCCACCCTGTACAGGGTTCCCGAGGCTGTAAATCTTTACAGGAGCAGAAAGCCTCATCTTTCTCCCGCGGAACAGCTGCTAGTTTTGAACTGCTGACCGCGAGGTTCGCAGCCCGATTCATAACCACTATGCTACCAGAGCTCCTTAATGAGAGCATATTCATATGTAATTATGTAATGAAATCATCAATACCTAACCGATCAAATTCAAATAAAACTTCCCCACTCTTTCAACAAATTTCAATTGACAATTACTCCTGTTATGAGTAGCCATTACCACTTATCACTTGCTGTTAAAGCCAGTTCCACCTTTTGGCAACTCTATGTATGTTACAGCAGAACTGTGCTCCAGAGGGTTTTCCTGACTGTGACCTTTATTGTCTGACATCTCTGCGTGGATTCGAAGTTTGAACCACAAACCTATCAGTTCGTAGCCCAATGCTCAATTGTTTGTACTACTTAGGGACTCACTAACTGCGGATAATAACAACGATGCTTATTCTCTGTTTGTTTGTTTTGTTTAATTATTAGTGCTAAAAGAGTCCTTTTCCAGAACTTTTCAAATATGTGCTCATTTTCTACTTACTGGGTTTGTGTATGGTCTGCCAAGGTGTCATCTGTTTTTCTCCTTGTAAATGAAGCTTCCAAATAGCAAAATGCTAATATGTAGAGGGTCCTGAATTGTACAATGGCTGCAACCAACTCAGGAGGCTACAGGAATGGTTATGGGGCAAACAATTTTGCTTTGGAGATCTGATCTTACGGTGATTTTTTCCACTGTGAATTTTCATTGCTTTAATGAAAAGTGTTTTGTGGGTCTTCTTACATTTTTTTTTTTTTAATGGCATTTTAACTATTTATTTCGAAGGTCATTTTAAAAACAAAAGTTAAAGACAATCTGAGGAAAGATTGTACAGAATACACTCATTAATAAGTATAGTGATTAAATCAAAACAAGGAAAATATGTTCTCTTCGGCAACTCCGGAACTTAAGTTGTGTGGTCCTTTTAAATTTTGAAAAGAGGGGGAGAAATCATGGCAATTAAAACTGTCTCTTAATCACGTAAATCTATAGTAGCAAACAATTTTTCTGTTCTTCCCGATAAGTCAGCTTCAATCTTCAAACTGTGTCTTGTTTTTTAAAAGATATGACGTAGAAATTCAGTGGGGTTTGGTGGTCTCTCCTTTGCAAGCACAGCAAGTCCCCTGTAATAAAATAGGCACAACTGTATAATCCAGGTAGGCACGAGTTGGCAAAGACTGGAGATCCACTTTCTGTTTCTATGTCTTTTCTGCATTAATCTTCTCATTTTCTACTATCCTCTCGACGTTGTTTCTAAGACCGTACTCAGAATGAGGATTTTCTGCAACCTGCGTCTGTCCTTCCAGCATCTGCTCTGGCTCCGTGGCAGACCCTGCATGCCACAGTCCCCGGAAACCAGTCAGCAATCTAGCTGTTGGTTCCTGAGAGTCTCTCCTTGCCTTTTAAAGGAAATCATCAGAATAGTCAAGAAAGCACTCCAGGCACTACTTTGAGAATTTTTTGCTTCTAGCAAAGGTGGGGTCAAGGAAGAGAAACAGGAGGTCATTCAGTACGTGGGTGTGAGACTCACCTCAGAAGATGCTAAAGGATCTGAATAGTATTGAAAACCATATCACCTGCTAAGCCTTCCGAGGGATTCTGGTGGAGAGGCAATGATTAGAGATGAAACACACTGAAGCTCAAAGAAATATGACAGCTAAGTGAGAAAGGACCTCTTCTGTTTTGTTTTCTTAACTTGTATAGTAGACATTGATTTTTTTCCTCTCCTTTATTCCTTCATCCTGTATTATATCTTCTCTCTTCAAGAATCCCTGTGCTTATCAATTACCCATCTGCCACAGACTACCTGCACCATTTATTTTTTTCCTTTCTCTCAATAAAGTCCCATCTTATTATCCCTTGAATCTTTACATTCTCAGGCAGAGCTTTAAAAACGTATAACTGGAATTATGTTTTTTGAAGGTAAATATATGTTTGCAAGTCTTGTCACAAACTTGCCCTGTAGAAATTGCTTATGATGACAGATTGTCAGCTTCTAATGGGCTTAGAGTCTTTTTAAAGTTTAGGTTTTGAGCAGTGCTTTCCGTTGTGCTTTGTATTCAGAAATCTGAATGTCTGAAGATTTTAATGCAAAATCACACCACTATATTGCAGTCATTAATTGATCATTTTCTTTACTTTTTCTAAGAATGATATAATTATTATTTAGAAAATCAATCTTTGCAACTAATATTGAAATATTCATTCTTATTACTTGACCAGTTCTTTTTCACAAGATAAAAATATTGACTTTAAATAAGAAAAGGATCAAGGAATTCCCTCCCCTTTTTATTTAATAAAATGAGAACAAAGCTACTATTTATGGCTAGATACTTTAAAAAAGTATCTAGACATGGGCTATCTATGAGATAATTTTGCTATAAAATATTAAAAGTTAAATATGAAAGAAATAAAATAATTTAATAGATTATGAAAAGATAGCTGTTCCTTAGAAACCCTTTAAGGGTTGTTATGAGTCAGAACTGACATGTTTATAATAAATACCATGAATAAATATAAAAATGTATAGATGAGTACAAAGTGTGGATGTTTAATGCAGAATAGCAGAAAGGATAAGGGAAACATAAATGAGTAAAAAGAAAATATTCAAGAATCATTAGACGTTAATGTCAGACAGTTGAAAGAAATGGCAGTTGGTTTCTATAACGAGTCAGTGAGTTGTGATTAACTGGATGGCAATTGATTTGAGTTGTTTGTCTTTTTTTTAACCACTTCCTCCAGGCCAATGTAGCCCCCCATGGCAGTGCCCACACCTTCAAGAACAGAGTGTAAGCAAATTTCAACTCACAACCATTCCCTTGGACATGTCCCCAACCTGTGCAGGACACAACTTGCACATTGATTCAAAACTGGTGTAATTTACAGATAATTTCATATGTGCCAACATGGTAAAAATTGTCAGAAGTTTTCCTTTGCTACCTTGACATTCCAGCTTTATGAAAATAGGCAGATACTCAAAGTAAAATACGGAATGGTAAAAATTTCTATTTACACATTCTATAATTTACATCACAGTCTGGGTGATTTAATCTAAATTATTTCTAAATTTTTGTGTTCCTAATATTTTTAAGAGACTACATTTTTTTTTTCTTCAGTGAATTGTGATGCCCTTTAGTTCTTCAAAGGGAGTCCTGGTGATGCAGTGTTTGGTTATGTGCTTGGCTGCTAACCCAAAGGTTGGTGATTCTAACCCATCAGCTTTTCTGAGGCAGAAAGATGTGGCAGTATGTTTCGTTAAAGATTTACACCTCTGAAAACCCCATGGAACAGTTGTATTCTGTCCTATAAGGTTGCTAGGAGTCAGAATAAACTCAGTGGCAATTTTTGTTGTTGTTGTTGGAGGTGGGGGCAGGAGATGGCTGTGTGAAAAGTTCTTCAAAATTTAAATGCACTTGTGGTTTGCATGGGCTAAATGGAACAGAGGTAAATAGTGATCTATTCTCAACCTTGGAACATCAGGACTCGTTGATACAGGGACTGAGGCATAGACCATATGGATAAAAGAGAGGAAATAATATTAAGTTACTTGACTGTCTTATGAATATTAGCTTCCATTGCCTACTACTGTAAAATAGACACTTGAGTGAGATAGAGAGGGATATAAGGAAACATGATTACTGAAAGC
>NW_006408537.1:20589456-20593304 GCF_000296735.1 Chrysochloris asiatica | reverse complement strand
TAAGTGTGGTGAGACCTGGGGACTCCTGAGCCCATGGACAAGGACATAGCCACAAAGGACTGAAGCTGAGAGCAAAGCGCCCAGCTGATGTAAAGTGAGGTATAAGAATGCCCGAAAAAGGAAACACGCGTAATTTGTTATAATCTGATGAACTTGACCCATACTTATGGATGTAGAAGCTCAAAATAACAACTGAGAGAGGGAGTATTTACATCCAAGATCAATTCAGTCCCCTCTGTATACAGGGTTGACAGAGCCGAGCATCATAGACATTGGGTACCTAAAAAGGGAGTGACAATAAAGACAAGAAGTGACTAGCTTACAAGTTTTCAAGAGGGAGTTTAGTTTCAGAGTGTGTGGTAGAATCCCCACTGAATAGTTTCCATCTGGTCTAGATGGGTCTGCTGATCCTATCCAGAGAAGCAGCAACACCAGAGATGGAGACAGAGATGAGGGCATAGAGAGAAAGAGCAGCTGAGGACTCTTGACCCATGGGGGGAGAGTAGCTGTATGCAGTGACTAGGTTCTGGTGGCCAGGAGGCAGGCTTGCAGAATGTGTCCTTTGGTTGTTTGAATGATTGTACATTCCTGAGTGTTTTTGTAAACAGCCCTCCGTCCCCCAAAAAACCCCAAAACAAAACAGAGAGAATCAAAGCAAATACTGTTGAATGATGATGCACAGAGGAGTTTGTAATCATTGCAATGAAATGACGAGTGTAAAACTGATGTTCCCCCAGGTAAAGTATCACTCAATTCACAATAAAAACTTGAGAAAAAAAAATCAAATGCACTTGTTTCTGACATTTGCAAGGGTTTTCCTTTAAGATGTTTACAAAACATAAACCAAAATGAGGATTTACCACTTTAGAGAATAATGCAAATTGCAAAACCCTATTGTCTTTGATTACAACTTGACTTGTGATTATTTCCTTACCACTTAAAAAGCTCAAATTAAACAACTGAGCATGATAGGTATGTTGTTGTGGTTAAGTGTCATCGAGTCAGTTCCATCTCATAGTTGTACAGGATTTCTAAGGAATGAATAGTGGATTTGAACTGCCGAACTTGTTGTTAGCAGTTCAGTGTTGATTCTATAGCAGCATTGTTGTTGTTGTTAAGTGCCGTCGAGTCAGTTCCGACCCATAGCGACCCTGTACAGGGTTTCCGAGGGTGTAAATCTTTACGGGAGTAGAAAGCTTCATCTTTCTCCCGCGGAGCGGCTGGTAGTTTCGAACCGCTGACCTTAAGGTTCGCAGCCCGATACCTGGACTTTATGATAGGCATACTTTTCTATTGCCCTTGCAATAATTAGTTAGTATTTATTTCTAAGACTACTGCATTTTAAATATCATTTTAATATTTGTAGTAAACCAGAATTTTCATTTTTTTCTAGTATTCTCAATATGTGGCAACTCTTGATTCTCCTGAGTTATGAAGTTTATCATCCTATCATAAAAGGGAACTTGATCAATTTGAAAAAAAATATGTTTATGTGCAAGTTATCTCCTATTCCCTATGCAATTATAGAATGTTACAAATTGTTTTGGTCGACATGTTCTTATACTTTCCACATCAAAATTATGACAGGTGGGTAAATTGGTATATTTAATGTTAAAGAACAACCTTTAGGGGAAGAACTATTTCAGGTTGTCTGTGTATATCATTGCAAATAACAGAGCTTGAACCACAGAGTAAGTGCTTCATAAACTTCTGTTGAACTAAATTTCTTAGTCATTTTCTAGATTATAGATTCAAACCAGTTTCCCAGGTCTAAAAGCAAAAGCTAGAAAAATTGAAATTGAAACCCAAAAAAGTGACATGTAGTCATATATGATGTACACTGAGGAGCAAAAATAAGGAACTCTGCTCTAAGTATGTAGTGTGCCAAAAAAAGTATAAGCCTTAGGTTCAAAATTGGTTACTACTGTGGGATTGTTATTGTTGTTGATAGGCAGAGCTAATTTGCCTTACCCATGTTTGTGATTGTTTGCATGTAATATTTTGATATACGATAGTTGTTGCTTAGGTGCTGTGGAGTTGACTCCAACTCATAGTGATCCTCTGCACAACAGAAAGAAACACTGTGTTGTTCTGTGCCATCCTCACAATTATTGCTGCATTTGAGCTCATTGTTGCTGCTACTGTGTTGAGGATATCTCATTGGGGATCTTCCTCCTTTTTTTCTGACGCTTCACTTTACCAAGCATGAAGTCTTTCTTCAGGGATGGTCCCTACTGATAACATGTCAGAAGTATGAGAAATGAAGTCACACCATTCTAGTTTTTAAAGAGAATTATGGCAGTATTGCTTACACACAGATTTGTTTGTTCTTCTGGTAGTCCATGGTACTTTTAATATTCTTTTCCAATACCATAAATCAAATGCGATGGTTATTCTGTGGTCTTCATTATTCATAGTCAAACTTTCACATGAGGAGATTGAAAATACCATGATTTGGGTCAGATGTACCTTAGTACTTAAACTAATATTTTTGCTATTGAATACTTTACAGGTCTTTTGCAGGAGATTTGGCTAATAAAATATGTTACCTGATTTCTCGACTGCTGCTTCCATGAGTATAGATTGTGTATACAAGCAAAATGAAGTCTTTGGCAACTTCAAACTATTCTCCATTTATCATGATGTTATTTATTGATCCAGTGGTGAGGATTTTAATTTTCTTTACGTTGAGGTCCAATTCATATGAAAGACTGTAGTCTTCATTCTCATGAGTAAGTATTTCAAGTCCTCTTCACATTTGGTTGGCAAGGTTGTGTTATTTGCATATTGCAGGTTGTTAATGAGTCTTCCTCCAGTTCTGGTGCCATATTTTTCTTCTTATGATCCAGTTTATCAGATTATTTGCTCAGCATACAGATTGATAAGTATTTTGAAAAGATACATCATTGACACACATCCATTCTGACTTTAAACCATTTGGTATCCCTGTTTTGTTTGACTAACTGTCTCTTGGTATATGTACAGGTTCCGCATGAGTATAAATAAGTGTTCTGGAATTCCCATTATTCATAATGTTGTCCATAGTTTATCATGACCCATAAAATCAAAATCTTTTGTGTATTCAGTAAAGCACAGGTAAAAATCTTTCTGGTATTCTCTGCTTTCTGTCAAGACCCATCTGATGTTGGCAATGGTATTACTAGTTCCACATATAGAATCAGGCTTGAAATTCTGGAAGTTCTCTGTTGATGCACTTTTTGTTTTTCTCACAAATAAGATATTTTATTTGCCATCATTAAAAGTCTGAATTTTGAACAGGTTCTTGAACTGATGATTCATAGACATCAGTTCATTCAACTTTAGCACCTATCTCATCTCCAGTAGCGTTTCCAGAACTTCTGCCTTCAACATGAAGCACCATGAGTTTTCCAAACTCAAATTTGGGCTTCTTCAGCATTTTACTATCCTTACAAACACATCAAAATATGCAAAGATCTGGAGTCAGAAAACCAAAAGGTAAGAACACACTCAGCGTTTCTCAAGCTGGGGCAACTGAAGAAAATATTCAAGTCTCAGCTTCTGTTATTGAAGGATTCTCTGGGCAAATTATTGAAGTATGCAGAAAACATCAAATGAAGAAGGAAGGAATATACAGAGTTACTGTACCAAAAGGAAATGGTTAATGTTCAGCCATTTCAAGAGGTACCATATGATCAAGAGCAAATGATACTGAAGGAGGAAGTCCAAAGTGCATTGAAGGAATTGGCAAAGAACAAGGCACCAAGTATTGATGGCATTAAAATTGAAATCTTTCAAGAAAGTGAGGCGGCACAGGAGGTACTCACTCATCTATTCTAAGAAATTTGGAAGACAACAGTCTGGCCAAC
>NW_006408537.1:20581987-20588456 GCF_000296735.1 Chrysochloris asiatica | reverse complement strand
TTCCTTGAGTCTTTGTGACTAGTGTTTTCCCAATATTTCTTATATTGAACATAGCTGGTGCTTTCACATAATACGAATCTTTCTTAGAAAATGGATCAGCCACTTTCTTCTTGGCTCCTTTTTGCCACCTTTTGTAAGGCGCTTGTTCTTGCCAACTGCCATGGTGTTGCTCAGAGAGGCAAAAGGCACTGTTGAGGTACTTTTGCAATCACTTTGAATTATCTTAAGCCAAATTTTACTTGCATGTGATATTTATTAGATTGTTTGATGATTTCTGCCCTCCATTGCATCACCTCTCTTTGGATTAGGCACAAATATCGATCTCTTTCAATCGGTTGGTCAGGTAGCTGTCTTCCAAATTTCTTGGCATAGATGAACATGTTCCTCCAGTGCTGCATCAGATGGTTGAAAGATTTAAATTTTTATTCTTTCAATTCCTGCAGACTTGTATTTTGCCAATGTCTTCATTGCAGCTTGTACTTTGTCCTTAAAATGTCATTGGTTTTTGATCATATAGTAGCTCTTGAAATGGCTAAACATTGACTATTTATTTTTGGTACAGTTACTGTGTATTCCTTCCATCTTCTTTTGCTACTTTCTGCATCATTCGTTATTTTGCCCATGTGTTGTTGCTAAGTGTTGTCAAGTTCGTTCTGACCCAAAATGACTCTGTATAGGGTTTCTGAGGAGCAGCTGGTGATCTTGAACCACCGACCTTGCCGTTCAATGCATTAATCCACAGTACCACACTAGGACTACTGCATTTTGCCCATGGAAGCTTTTGATATTGCAAGTGGAAGTATGACTTCTTTCTTCAGTTCTTTCAGCTTGAGAAATACTCTTTCCTTTGGATTTCTTAACTCCAGGTATTTGCACATTTCATTGTAGATAATATTTTGCTTTGTTTTCTCCTGCTGTCCTTGAAATATTTTGTTCAGCTCTTATGCCCCTCATTTCTTCCATTTGCTTTAGCTTCTCTATGCTCAAAAGCAAGTTTCAGAGTCTTCTCTGGCATGATTATTTTTTCTTCTTTTCTTTTTAATGACCTCTTGTTTTCTTCCTATATAATGTTTTTGATGTCATACCTCTGCTTGTCTGGTTTTTGGTAATTAGTATCTATTGTATTAAATCTGTTCTTGAGATGGTCTTTACGTTCAGATGGACTATATCCAAGGTGATATTTGGGCTCTCATGGACTTTTAATTTTCTTCAAATTCAGCGTGAACTTGGTTGTGAGCAATTGATGGTCTGTTCCAATCTGTCCCAGCCTTGCTTTGGCTAATGATATTGAGCTTCTCCACCATATCTTCTCACAACATTGTAAGGCCCAATTGCCCTATAGTAACTAATTTTTAAGAAAGGATCAGGCTGAAGTGGAAAATCTTTAGCATCAACAACTCACCTGGATGCAGAAACTCTCTCCCCCCTTAACTCTGGCTAAACTTGGCTTCTGTAATACTGCTTATGCAAATTCCTCACATCTGAGTGGGCCTGCCTGACTCACAGGATGCTGTGCCCAGCAGCCAAGGCTAACCTTGAAAACAGCCGGCCAAAGTTAATCTTGAAAACGAACTGTCCCAGCAGATATACCCTTATCCCCAAGTTAATCTTGAGAAGTAACTGTCCCAGCTGATGTACTCCTAGCCCCCACCCTAACAGCTCATGCATACATCATACCCTTGATTTGTACAAGATAATGTCAGATTGCCTATGTATAAATTCTCTTTGAAAAACTGGGTCAGGGCTTCAGTTTTTCCACTTTTATGGAGGCTATAGTCGCTGGCTAGCTAATAAAGCCTTCCTTATCAATCCTGAGAGTCTTGAGTAGCTATCTGGGTAAATTGAGGCACAACACATAATAAATCTGATTCCTATGTATTCCATCAATTGAGGTCCATGTGTATGTAGATTTAAAAAGTTATTTGCAGTGAATAAGTTATTGGTCTTGAAAAATTCTATCATGTGATCTCTCACTTTTTTTTTCTATCAACAAGGCCATATTTTCCAACTACTGATTCTTCCTCTTTGTTTCTAACCTTGGCATTCCAATTACTAGTAATTATCAATGGAACTTGGTTGCATGTTGGATCAACTTCAGACTGAATAAAATGAAAGATTTCTTCAGTTTCATCATCACTGGTTTTAGTGGTTGCTACATATATTTGAATATTAGTGGTATTAACTGGTCTTCCTTGCACTTCAAGATAGATCTTGAAATGTGCTATTTGACAATAAATTCAATGTTGTTCCTCTTGAATTTGTCATTTCTGTCATAGTAAACCATATTATTTGTGGATTCAAAATTGCCAATACCAGTCCATGTCAGATCCCTAAATGCCTAGGATATTGATCTCCATGCATCTCATTTCACTTTTGTCAACTTCCAATTTTCTAGACTCATACTTTCTACATTCCATATTCTAATTATTAATGAATGTTTGTAGCTCTTTCTCCTCATTTTGAGTTGTGCCCTATCAGTAAATGAAGGTCCCAAAAGCATTACTCCATTCACATCATTATGGTCAACTGTATTTTGAGAAGGCTCCAATTGTATTTTTAGTGCATTCAAACTGGAGGGATTTCTCTTTTAGCATTTTATCTGACAGTGTTTTGGTGCTATTCATAATGTTTCCATCTATATGTTTAGAAAACTCTAAAAAACAAATAACAACAACAAAAATCTAAGACTATTTGAAGGCTTACATCTGTATGTATATAACGTGGTAATGAGGAATATTATTCTTAGCAGTCTTAAACAATAGACAAAAGATTTACCTAAATAAATAAGAAAGAACAAATAGAAAATCGTAACTAGCATATAGAAATGGATATTGAATATTTTGTATTTTCTCATGGGGATGCAAGACATCGGGTAGTTGTGAAGACCATGGAACAATGTGAATTTACATTGGGGTATAGTCCACTGACTAATTATTCTAGATTTTTTTTGTTGTTGTTAGGTGCCATTGAGTCAGTACTGACACAAAGTGACCATATGTACAACAGAATGAAATACTGCCCAGTCCTGGGCCAACCTCACAATTGTTGCCACGCTTGAGCCCTTCTCCAGCAACTGGTCCCTCCTGACAATATGTCCGAAGTATGAGAGATGGAGTTTGTCCATCCTGGCCTCCAAGGAGCACTCTGGCTGCACTTCATCCAAAACGGATCTATTGGTTCTTTTGGCAGCTGATGGCACTTTCAATATTCTCCTCCAGCACCATAACTCAAAACATCAATTCTTCTATGGTCTTCCTGATTCACTGTCCAGCTTTCACATGCATATGAGGTTATTGAAAATACCATGGCTTGGGTCAGGTGCACCTTGGTCCTAAAGCTGACATCTTTGCTCTTCAACACTTTAAGAAAGTCTTGTGCAGCAGATTTGCCTAATGCAATACATTGTTTGATTTCTTGACTGCTGCTTCCATGAGTGTTGATAGTTGATGCAAAAAGAAAGGAGAATCTTAATACCATGTTATTTTTCCCCCTGAAAGCTTTAGAAACAAAAACATGTGGATTAATTTTAATGACTTTTTTATTTTAGCTGTTGCTTATTTAAAATGTTCATTTTCCTTGAATTCACCTTACTGACACTTTACCTCAACATCTCATCTAGCTTTAGAGAACGTTTGAAGACATTAAATAAGTTATTAACAACTTTCAAGCACTTTGGAAGGCAACAAAAAGTAAAGAAAATCCTGCAGGTTACTTTTGAACTTACCTAAGGTGTATAGCATTGGTTACTATTTTAGGGTTGATTTAGTTTTTACATGTAAAATAATGGTATGACTACTTTTTACACCAGGATTATATTTAAACATTGTTATCACAACAAGGAATAAACAATTGCTTAAAGAAATGTATGATCCCGTTCTCTGGGCTACAGTGCTGACTCAGTCATGCAGAACTAATTTCCTGGCGGTCTCTGAATGCACATAAAGCTGCTCTGTAGCTGCCGCTGACAATGAACTAGTGACTGGAAAAAGGAATCTTAAACACAGTCACATCTCCTGACTGTTAAAATCCTGTTCACAAGGCAAGCTGATCTAATACACCGCAAGACAGGAATAACATTTTTTTTTTTAAAGACTAAGCAGTATGCAAAGTTCTACTATTTTTTAAGATGTTGCTAGGCAACTAAGTAAATTTTACATACATTACTCAAAGTATCAAAAATCTATCTGGATGTTTCTTCCCTATGAATGTTTAAATGCTAAGAAGTTTGCTTGATACATGTTTTTATAGTAAATACATCACATGACATTTTAAATGAGACAATTGTTTTAAGTTTTCAATGATCCTTGTTTTATAAGAAAGTGCTAATATCTGATCTTTGGAAAGGCATACACTACTTTTAACTGATTTGTAACCTCATTACAGTGGTTGGCTTGCTAATTAGTGCTTATTGATTGAACTGATCAAGTGATTGGGTTTTATTTAAACCACAAATATAAGAACCAGATTGACTTTTTGAGACAGACTTTACTACTTGGCAGAAAATAAAAGCAAAAGTTACATGATACAGTATCCCATGTGATTTTGAATAGCATACTGGCTATTTCTTAAGAATACAAGACTTTACTGCCCTCTAGTAGAGTAAGGCTTACAAAGTTACTCGTATTTAAAAATCTAGAGAAATCTGAGAGAAAAATAGAGTCATATCTAAGAGTAAAGAATGATTGATTTAAAAGTATTAGCATTGAAGATGACTCTAGATAAATCATTTTCTATCATCCTCATATTAATCAGAACTATAAAATCTAATTAGAATATGGTCATATTGGATATAACATTTTAATAATGTTTTATTGATTTTATCTTCATAGAAGTATGTTTAATAATTAACACCTTTGAAAGAGTTAAAAAAAATAGGTAAGTTTGTGAATCAAAGGCCTGATAGAATCAAGTTGGACTTTAAAAATGTAGTTATTTTGATTAAAGTAGATTTTTTTAAGTTAAAAAAAAATTATTTTATATTTTCTGTCTATTGAATTGGTCATTAGTTTTGAACATGAATAAACAATGTTGTTACTTAATTTTAAGATGATGGAGTTCATTATCTTAATGTATTCATATTACTATTTTCAACTCATAGAATTCTAGAAGTGTGAGATTTGAGTCTCTTTTATCTGTCCTATTAATTAATTCAGGAAAAAATTTAAATATGCATGTTTGGAATAATTTCTATATTGCTGCTGTTAAGTGCTGTTGAGCTAGTTCTGACTGATCAAGACCCAGTATAGGGTTTCTAAGGAGCAGCTGATGGGTTTGAACCATCAGCCTTGCAGTTCAAACTGACCTTGGGTTCTAATGCTTATCCTACAGATCCAATAGATATTTGTTATTAATTTGAAACTGCAGGCAGGATAATTCATGGGTTGATGTTAAAGAATATTTTTGTGTTCTAGTTTATGAGCAATTTCTAAAAATATTTTATGACTGAATAAAATAAAGGCATATTTCCTATTTTAGAATATAAAGTTCAAAAATATACCAAAACTTCATTCTACTAATTATGCTGTACAATCTTCTTTGTGTTCAAAGTTCTACTGATTTGACTTATTAGAAATGTTTTGTTTTAAATTCTTACACTTAACTATTACACTTTATTATATCAGGTTCTTTTCTTTTCTTTTTTTTTACAGTTTACAAAGGCCTAGAAATGTTAAATTTTCATTGTGAATTTAAGTTTTCTTAGTATAATGCTACTTTTATTCCATTAATGCTTTTTCATTTGCATTTTTTCCAAATGTTAAGATTGCAGTTTTACTTTAGGTTTTCTAGATTTTTGCTCATCATTTAAATTTTCCAATGATGTTGTTGTTGTTGCTAAGTGCTGTTGAGTAGGTTCTGACACATAGTAACCCTGTATAGGGTTTCCAAAGAGCAGCTGGTGAGCTTGAAATAGTGACCTTGCGGTTTAAACTTACTTTGCTCTCCAGCACATGAACCAACAGCGCCACACCAGGACTCCTTGTGTGGGGGGTAAGAAGCTATTTGTTGCAAGCTTTGTAGTTCCATTTGATTATAGTGACTGGTTCAGAAATGGATTTGTGTTCCTAACAGAGTCAATCAGAATACTTTGTTTTCTGTGGAATCATTCATTATAAGAATTTGTAAATCTATAGCTGTAAGTTCTTTTCATTTTGATTACCTGGTGGAGAGAGATTTCCAGTCAATAAAGTCAACACAGGAAAATGAAGGTATGAGATGGAGGGCATCTTTTGTATCACTGTCATTACTGTTGTTAGGAGCTGTAGAATGTTCTTACTCATATGGACCTTATGCACAACAGAATGAAACACTGTTGGGACCTGCACCATTCTTACAATTGTTATGTTTGATTCCATTGTTGCAGCCACTTTGCCAATCCATCTCTTTGATATTCCTCTTTTTTGTTGACCCTCCACTTTAGTAAGCATGATGTCCTTCTCCAGAGACTGGTTCCACCTGACAATATTTCCAA
>NW_006408537.1:20575725-20580667 GCF_000296735.1 Chrysochloris asiatica | reverse complement strand
CCCTATACAGGGTCGCTATGGGTCAGAACCAACTCGATGACACTTAACAATCACAACAACAATCTATACTGAAGGCTATATGCTTTAATCTTCATCAGCAAATGCCTCAAGTCCTCTTCACTTTCAGTAACAAAGGTTGTGTCATCTGCATATGGCAGATTTTTAATGAGTTTTCCTCCACTTCTGATACTCTGTCTTCATATAGTCCTGCTCTTAGATTATTTATTCAGCACACAGATTGAATAAGTCTGGCGAAAGGATGCAACCTTGACCCATATCTTTTCTGATTTCAACCTACTCAGTATTCACTTGTTCTGTCTGAATGACTGATTCTTGGTCCATATACGGGTTCCACATGAGTACAATGAAGAATGGAATTTCCATTCTTATCAGTGTTATACAAACGTTGCTATGTTCCACTCAGTTGAATGTCTTTGCATAGTCAGTCAATAAGCACATGTAAAGCTCTTTCTGGTGTTCTCTTCCTTCAACCAAGACCCAACTGATGTTAGCAATCATATCCCTCATTCCATGTCCTCTTCAGAATCTGTCTTGAATTTCTGGCAGCTCCCTGTGGATATGCTGTTGAAACTAGTTCTTAATTATGGTGCTGTGGGTTCATGCGCTGGGCTGTAAGGTCTGTTTGAATCGCAAGGCCTGCAATGCAAGCTCACCAGCTGCTCCTCAGAAACCCTATATGGGGTCTTTATGAGTCAGAACTGACTTGATGGCACACAACAAAAACAACAACAGCAAAAATTTACTTGCATGTAATATTAATGATATTGTTTGATAATTTCTGCATTGTTTAGAGTCACCTTTCTTTGAAATGAACACAATATGAATTTCTTCCAGTTTGTTGACCAGTAGCTGTCTTGTAAATTTCTTGGCATTGTCTAGTAAATGCTTCCAGAATTGTATTAGTTAGTTGAAATTTTCTATTGGTATTCCAACAATTCTTAGAGCTTTGCTTTTTGCCAATGCCTTAAGTGGAGCTTGGCCTTCTCTCCACACCATGCATTCTTGATCATTAGCTATCTCCTGAAATGGTTGAACATCACCCAGTTCTTTTAGGTACAGTGACTCTGCATTCCTTCCATTTTCTTTAGAGGTTTCCTGCATCATTCAATATTTTATCCACAGAATTCATCTGTATTGCTAGATGAGGCTTGGATATTTTCTTCAGTTCTTTCAGCTGATTTTGTTCTCCCTTTTGAATTTCTAATGTTAGAACTTTGCACATTACATTACAATACTTACTTTTGTCTTAATGGAGCTGTCCTTTGGAATTCTTTCTTCTGTTCTATATTTCACAATCTCTTCCATTTGCTTTAGGTAATCTTCATTCAAGAGGTTCATGAACAAGCTTCATAGTCATTTTTGACAACCACTTTGGTGTTTTCTTTCTTTCTCGTCTTTTTAATGACCTTTTGCTTTCTTCATGTATTGTAGTTTTCATGTCATCCCACACCTCCTCCAATCTTTCGTCATTAGTGTTCAGTGTGTCAAATCTGTTACTGAGGTGTTCTCTAAGTTCAGGTGGGATACACTCAAAGTCATATTTTGCCTATCATGTACTTGTTTTAATTTTGTTCATCTTGAGCTTCAACTTGCATATGAGTTATTTGGCCCCTTAGTCTGTTTTGACTGACGATATTCAGCTGCTCCACAGTCTTATCCCACAGATATCCTCAGTTTGATTCCTGTATATTCAATCTGGCAAGATCCATGTATTTAGTTGCCATATAGTATGTTGATAAAAGGCATTTGCAATGAATATGTCATTGGCCTTGCAAAATTCTTCCATATGATTTTCAGAGTTATTTTTATCACCAAGGCCACATTTTCCAACTACCAATCTCTCCTCTTCATTTCCAACTTTTGCATTCCAATCGCCAGTAATTATTAATGCAATTTGATCATATATTTAACCATGTTCAGACTAAAGTAGTTAGTAGAATTCTTCAACTTCTTCATCATTGATATTGGCCGTTAGTACACAAATGTGAAGAATATTTGTGTTAGCTGGGCTTTCTTGTAGATGTACAGATATTGTCCTATCACAGACAGCATTGTACTTTAACATAGATTTTGAAATGTTCTTTTTGATAATGAATGTACCACCATTTTTCTTGAATTTGCTATTCCTGGTACAGTAAATGATGACTGTCTTATTCAAAATGACCAATACTTATCAATTTTAGCTCAACAAGACATCTTTATGTGTTCCATTTGATTTTTTATGACTTTCAAATTTCCTAGATGCACCCTGTTACATTCTGATTATTAATGGACATTTTCAGCAGTTTCTTCTCATTTTGTGTCATTCCCATCAGCAAATGAAGATCTTGAAAGATTTGCTCCACCTACATCATTAAGGTTGACTACTTTAAAGAGGTAGCCCTTCCCCAGTCCTATGTTGAGTGCCTTCTAACCTGAGACGCTTATTTTCCAATACTGTATCAGGCAATTTTTGCTGTTATTCATAAGGTTTTTAGTGCCTACTCCCTTATAAATGGTAGTAGAACCTCCTTGGCTTCTAAAGAGATCTTGTGTATAATTCTTCCAGTACAGATTTGCCTGTTCTTCTGGCATCCCATGGTACTTTCAATATTTTTCTCCCAAACCATTCATTTTCTCTAGTAAATTCTTAGTCTGGAGGCTCTGTTGAAATTTGTCCACCATGGGTGATCTTGCTGGTATTTGAAACCACAAGTGGTATAACTTCCAACATCACAGCAATATGCAAACCCCTACAATACAAGAAACTGATAGCTACGTGGGGTTTGTAACACTAGATTCTGTCATATTTGAGCCAATCACACCCCTTTTACATTGCAGTTATATGAGACACTATATTTTATTTAAGTTTTTTTACGAGCAGTCAAAAGATTTCTGAATATAGTGGACAAGTGTAATTATATTCTTATTCCTATCTGAAATATCTTTATTATTGTTGTTGTTGATCCTATACATAACAGAAAGAAACACTGTCTTGTCCTGTGCAACACTCACAGTTGGTGTTAGGCTTTGGTTTATTGCTGCTGCCCCTGTACCAATCCATCTTGTTGGGGGTCTGTCTCTTTTTCACTCATCCTGCACTTTACAAAGCAGAATGCCCTTTCCAGGGACTTATCCCTGGAAATGTATGATATGTCTGAAATATGAGAGGCAAAGTCTCACAATCTTGGCTTCTAAGGAGCATTTTCTGTACAATTCTTCCAACACAGATTTATTTGTTCTTTTGGCATACCATAGTACTTTCAATATTTTTCTCCAACACCATAACTCATATGTATCATTTCATCTATGGTCTTCCTTATTGATTGTCAAATTTTCACATACATATGAAGCTAATGAAAATACCATGACTTGGATCAGATGCATCTTAATCCTCAAACTGATATCTTTGTTCTTGAACACTTTAAAGAGGTCTTGTGCATTTTCCAAATGCAAATATCTCATTTGATTTCTTGGCTGCTGCTTCCATGCATGTTGATAGTTGTTGTTGTTGCTGTTGTTATGTGCCATGGAGTCGATTCCGACTCATAGCGACTCTGTACAGGGTGTCTGAGGCTGTAAATCTTTACGGGAGCAGAAAAGCCTCATCTTTCTCCTGCAGAACAGCTGGTAGTTTCGAACTGCTGACCTTGCGGTTGGCAACCCGACTCGTAACCACTACGCTACCAGAGCTCCTTGCATGTTGATAGTACATCAAGCAAAATGAAGTCTTTGACAACATCAATCTTTTCACCATTTATCATGATGATATTTATTGGTCCAGTTGTGAGGATTTTTGTTTTCTTTACATTGAGTTGTAATCCATACTGAAAGCTACTGCCTTTGATATTCATCAGCAAAGTCCTCTTTGTTTCCAGCAAGCAATGTTGTATCATCTGCACATCATGGGTTGTTGAGTCTTCTTCCAATCCGGATGCCACGTTCTTCTTCTTATAATCCATCTTTTCAAATTATTTGCTCAGCATACAGACTGAATAAGTATAATGAAAGAATACAGCCCAGGTTGTACACCTTTCTTGATTATAAACATACCCTTGTTATGTTCTAACACTTATCTTTTTGTCTCTCTACAGATTCTTCATGAGTATGATAATGTGTTCTGGAATGCCCATTGTTTGCAATATTATACATAGCTTGTCATAATATACACGGTTGAAAGTTTTTGCAGAGGCAATAAAGGATTAAGTGAAATTCTTTTTGGTATTCTCTTCTTTCAGCCAAGATCCATCTGATGATATTCCTAGTTCCATATCCTCTACTTAATCTGACTTGTATTTCTGGTAGTTTCCTGTCAATGCACTTTTGCAACTGATTTTGAATTACTTTAAGCAAAATTTTACTTGTATGTGCTATTAATTATATTGTTTGATGATTTACACATTCTATTGGGTCACCACTCTTTGGAATAGACACATATATGGATTTCTTTCAATTTCTTGGTCAAGTAGCTATTTTCCAAATTTCTTGGCATAGATGAGTAAATGCTTGCCATATTGCATGTTTGTTGAAAGATTTCAATTTGTATCCCATCAATTTCTGGAATCTTGTTGTTCACCAATTCTTTCAGTGCAGCTTGGGCTTTTTCCTTCAGTACCACTGGTTCTTGATCATATGCTACCTATTGAAATGGTTGAGAATTGACCGTTTCTTTTTTGTATAACGAGTCTGTGTATAACTTCTGTCTTCTTATGATGCTTTCTGTATCATTCAATATTTTGCCCATAGAATCTTTCAACATTTCTAGTTGAGACCTGACTTTTTCTTCAGTTCTTTCAGCTTGAGAAATGCTGGGACAGTTCTTCCCTTTTGATTTTCTAACTCTAGTTCTTTGAACATTTCATTATAATTCTTAACTTGTCCTCTCCAGCTGACAATTGAAATTTTCGATTGAGCTCTTTTACTTCCTAATTTCTTCAATTTG